>NC_136627.1:23293735-23323735 GCF_933228915.1 Telmatherina bonti | reverse complement strand
CTTAAGGATAAGGATGCCAGCAGTGTATGGGTAAAGCAAGAGATGGCATCAGATGTTTCCTCACCCGGACAGTGATACTATTGTTAACGGTGCTGTTGAAGTTCCCTTTGTACAGCCAGCCTGAGCGAAACACACCAATCCCACCCCCTCCTCCTCCTCCTCCTCCTCCTCCCCCTCCACATCCTCCTCCTCCACCTCCTCCTCCTTTCGAAGAAGACAGAGAGGTGGTATCCTGTAAAATAAACACAATCAGTTGCAAATGTATTAGCTTTAACCCTCTGCCACAACAGAACAGATCAATAAGATGGAGACCGTCAAGACTTGAAATTGGCCATCTGTCACACAAAATATGTTCATTAACCCTTTTCCAGTGACCTGCGAGGAACTAACTAATTTCATAAGGTATACTGTAAGCTTGAGGGTACAATAAATATTTAAACATGTAATTTGTTTACAGCAGAAAGTACTTAAAAGTCATGGCTGACCTCATCTTTGTCCACATCTTCATAGTCTATCTCAAAAGAATGGGATGGTAGTTTCTCTGCTTTGTACAGTTTTCTGGAAAGAGAAAGGGAAGAAAAAAGAAAATGTTGAGAAATGCTTGATAAGTGATCATTTCTGGAATTCAGTTAAAGCGCTTGAGTAAAGCAAATGACCAGGGGTTGCTGACTCTGATCCATAGCTCTCTGTCAGGAGTCCTTGCTCAGTCCTGCTCCATTGATTTCACAGTCAGAACTTCCTTTGTGTGTGAGCTTTGGAATAAAATGTCTTTGTGTGTGTATGTGTGTGTGTTGTGAGGTGCAGACAGCAAGGCTGCAGTGTGTAAAGGGACAAAGCTGGAGCCGCCCTCTGCTAAAAGTCCAACAGCCATAAAAGCTGTCCGACAAATCTCTCGCTGCAATGCATTTAGAAAAATTGTGGTCACTCAGGGCCGGGCACTGACACAGGAATGCTGCCACTGGCTTTACAAATGAAGATCGCTCTACTCAAGTCACAGCAGTAGCAACTAACTATAATTTCCTCTTGTGCTCTGGTCACCAAAGTGTGTTTCACTTCAGCTAGCCCTATAAATCTGTAAGCAAGCAGCTACTTTACAAGCAAAGTAAAACAAACAACACGGCTCTTGGGTTTCCCACATTTAAAATGACATCATACATGAAATTTATGGAATGATGCTTCAGCAGTATTCTGCTCTAACTCATGTTTAAGTCTACTTTTACTTCATTGTTTACTCTTGATGCCGTTTCAGAGGTTATGTGAACTGACTGAAAGAATACAGTGGCAATGCATGGGACGAAATAGAGACATTCCTGTGGCTATAGGGTGGCTCTGGGTCAGTCTCACTGGGACTCACAAAACTCTGGTTGACTGACAGGCTGATTTAGATTACAGGCTGGCTGATCAAACTGATATCTGACAAGAAGACTGATATCCAATAAATAAAGGGATGTGTGGAGAAATGAAAAGTTGTTTACAAAAGCAAGAAGGCAGCTGGTGTAGACTGAAAAAGAAGCCGCAGGGACAGCATTCTTCTCTATGTGTAATAAAGTGCAGTTATTCCTGCTGTAAGCAGCTACTCATATATTAGTCAAGTCAGGATGTCAAACAAACTTGATTCCACATTGTTCATTGTATCCTAATATAACACAGGATGTTGAAAATGCAAATTGAGGTTGTTGCTAGTAAAGTAAGAAAATGTACTTTTAATTATTTTTAATCTTGTAAGTTTGTTATGGTAAACTTTGGAGTTACTTCAACTAATTTAATATAGATATAAAAAGCATCTAGCAGTTAAAAAACCAAGGATTCGTATTGCTGCTGCACACTGGGTGACAAAAACATTACATTACACATGCAACTTATAACAGCTCCTGCATATACAGCTGTGCCTAGACTGAACCCTGCTAGATACTATGTTTATAAACACTAAACTGGATTAAAATATTAAATACATTTGTAAATTAGACCAAAGATCATTTCTCTATACTATATGTCACTATGATGTCATGCTATAAAAGCATGACATCATGGCTGAAACGTTTTTATTTCTGCTTTGGTTTCGGATTAAGCACTCCAAGACGCTTTTTAAAAAATATTTAGATTTAAAGAATGGTAATAAATGGCTATATTGCATTTTAATATTGTGAAACTTAATTTTTTCCCCCTTTCTTTTTTGCAAGTGACAGTGCTACATGCTAAAGGATTTCATAAGTGACTTGGTGAATGTGTCATATGCCCATCGTCATAATATTTAGTTGTTGCTTTTTCAGTGTTTTTTTGTGTTTGTTTGTTTGCTTTGTTTTTGGAATAAAAAACATAAAAGAAATGTAATAATCTGTAACTCTACAAAAACAGCTCAATGTTAATTTCATCAGTAGGAGGTTTTTTTCCACTACTTGCACAAAACATCTGCCCTTTCTGTCCAAAATGTGCACATTACTGTGCACATGACAATGCACCTTGTCCTTAACATGTATGCACAGCACTGAATCTAAACCTGATAAGCTGTCTTGGTGCACTCCTTGCTGCAATGTGTCTTACCTAGGCAGCAGGCGGTAGTCTCCAGCATAGTCATCATACTTGAACTGGACCACATTCAGCTCAGAGTTGTAATACTTGCAGGCCTAAAGAACAGAATAAAGATTAGATGTTAACCAAGTTAAAAAATAGGCTGTCTGTCCAGGATACTTCAATCTAAAGCAGATAACGTATGTATGTGTATAACTATATACATGACGTGGAGATTCAGATTGATCAGATTATTTAAATAATAAAGTAAGATCATTTGAAAAACTATCCTTAGGCTATCTGTACATCAGGATATCTTTAAATCTCCAGAGACTGCTTGTCCGGTTGAAATACTACTCTCACAGGGCGTATGCAGCACGGTGGAAGTCACAGACACAGAAGACGGTTTCACATCCTTTCTGCTTGTTAAGGGCCGTGTCAAGATCCTTTTTAATCCACTTGTACAGGAAGATATGAGGCTTTTGTTAATAAAAACATATTATAAATAAGTGCAACAGAGACAACCACAGACAGGAAAGCAAACACATGCAAATGGACAAAGAAAGACAGATGTATTAACTTCTCTCCAGTGAGCTGTGACTATCTGGGGAATTTCTGCAGTTGCAGATACCACGTTTTCACTGAACCCTTCAAACTGAGCCAGATTGATCCAAACGGAGCCTGCATACACATGTGCATCTACAAGACTTTGTGGGTATATAGAAACCACAATCACAAGCTACCACACACCAAAACCTTTCTCCATTTCATAGCTTAGTTAATTTATCTGGGTTCAACTCACAAGAGGATGCAGGTGTGTGTCAAATACATACACATATGTGAATCTCACCTGTCTGACCAGCAGACATTCAGCCTGTTGTTCTGCACCCTCATGAACAGTTGAGTTGAGAGTTCGTCTCTCCTGAGGCACTGTGGACACCTGAAAGGATGAAGAGGTAGAAGACGATCCATTAGCAAGTCAAGTAAAGCATTAAGTTTCCTGATTAAAGAGCACTTACAAGCATGATTTGAGCTGCAGAAGAATATCAACATATAAAAACTAACTTCTGACATAATTTACCCAAAATATAGTCATGCATGTTGGAATTACTTGTAAACATCAGGCATAAAAACATGCCAAATTAGCTTCCAGGGAGAGGAAAAGCCATTCCATGTATGTAGCATATTCCATCCATATGCATGACGAGTGGTTATAGTCTGAACTAAGCTGCCATCTATCAAAGAAATAAATCTCTTTTTGGAAGGCTTAGCACTCTAATATCCTTTAAAAAAATACTGATTATTGATAATAAGAAACTATCTGTTCATCTTTCCACTGAAAACCCCACTTCATCACTCTGCTCAGGATCACATATGATAAATTACAATGAGTGGAAATTATAAAACCATGAGTTAACAGGAGATGAAATGCAATATGACCTGATTTGATGGGAGACTACATACAGTAAAAGATGGATTAGGCACTGAGCCGGATATGTGCAGCTAATGAGGAAGTGTCTAGAAAAAAAGCTTCATGTTCTCGACTAAATATGAAAAAATTTCCACACGACATAGCTAAATCCTTCCCATCTAAAATTTAACTTCACCATTAATTAGACATCTGGCTTTAAATGTAGACATTTTTGTCCCCTAAAGTTTATATTCCGGACTGCAAGCTGTTTTCAAAATATGGTCAATTTTACATACAAAAAGAACAAGATGGCAACAGCCAAACTTCAGGGTTCAAAAGGACAGTTCGCAAACAATGAGCATCATCTCAGCAGTCATGTCCACTTTGTATACACATCTGAAAGGTTTGACTACTCCCAAAATCAACTGATGGGTAAATTGGAGCAACACAAGAAGAAACTCAAAACATCTTTCGTCTTCATCATCATTAAAAAAGTTTAACGCTAAAATATATATAGAAAAGACTATCATAGACTTAAGGTGGACTTTAAGATCCATTTTAAATTGCTTTTATTTGTATTTAAATGTCTGAACGGTGCTGCCCTGCTGAATCTCTCTGAGATTTTATGTTCCTACACACTCTCTCAGTCTCCCAGGTTGGCTGACCAACTTCTCTTCACTGGACCAAATACTAAACGGAAGCTGAGAGGGGACCGGGCCTTTGCATTGGCAGCACCTAAACTGTGGAATGAGCTGCCTTTAGATATTAGACAGGCGTCCTCTGCATTAGTTTTTAAATATGTGCTGAATACCAGTCTGTTTATATTACATGACAAGTTGACATTTTTGATCTAATCTTATTTAGACTTCAGCTGATTGTAATTATTTTCCTTTTCGGTGTTCCATTTTTCCATTTTAATGTCCTCTTATATGTCATTTATTCTGTTTTTAGTTTTAACTGCACATTGTGGCACTTGTTATAAATAAAGCTGCATTGCAGTTGCATTCAATATTATTGAGAGTACTTGATTTAACATCCTCATGTAGAACTATTTTTCTTTTTTTCCTCTTTTCATGGTGCTGTCTTTTTATATATATATGTCTGCAGAACCAACAGGAAACCGCTTTGTCACTGCGAATATATTGTTAAAATCAAAATAGGGTTAGAGCAAGAAAGTCTTAGGTGAGGAACATATTTTCAACCTTATGCTCATGTAGTAAAACTGACTTTGCTGCCAACATACTTTCCTATGTAAACTTAAATTATACAAAAACTCTGGGTTGTGCATGTTTACATTCTGTTTTTTTGTTGTTGTTCTTTTTTCTTTTTAGGTTAAACTCAATAAATACTTAAACAATAAATGAGGCTGCTACTTGTAACAAGATAAACATTACTGCAGTTTCAGCACTAGCTGTGGTATTACCAATGGAGTTTATGGCCCTTAAGTCAAAGATGAAGGCCATCAGTCAAGTTTTTAACATCATTGTCACATGAAGCATTGGTTTCTGCACAATTGGTGCTTTAAACAAACCAAGGCTCAAAACATATGTACAATACCTGTGGTAACCATAAGAAACATGAAAACATGCTAATACCGCTAAGTGCATCAGAATTGTCAGAGAATTTCCCAATGCTTTTAAGCATACCAATATAGAAATATAATGACATTCTGTGTTTTAATTTAATATTGGTACTTTCATCTTAAAACTATTAAATAACTTTCTATTTCTAAGCAGATTGAAAATCTAATAAATCCACTTATGATTCATGCGGGTTTGAATACATGAGAGTACATTTTATAATCCACGAAACAGAAAATCAACATTCAATCTTCTAGATGGATGTTCATATTCCCAATGAAATGCTGAGATATATCTTAGACTGAAAGAATAAAAACAAGTCAGCATAAAGACACTTTGATTTAGACGTTGTGCAGGCAGCAGGCCACAGCTCTGATTTCAGCAACGAGATGGCAAAGAAGCAATGCTAGTAAATTTCACTTAGGCTATTCATTAACAATAGTTTGGCAAACCACATTTACTTTGAAGTACAGAAGTGCAGACATAAAACAAAAGTAAAAACTAGATTGTTTCGCAGCCAAAAGGATAAGAAACAGCAGACTTATCCATTTCAGCTTCAGCTCTTTGTTCCATAAGTAAATGAAACCCTGTGAAAGTAGCCAATTTGGCCGTTTAATGTGCAGTTAATGTGCAACTGTAGGAAAGCTTTAGCACACTGATAAACAGCAAACAAACAGCTAAAAAGGGAGACATAGAACATGAACTATTGACCATTATGACAAGTTTATATGCATGATTAATTCAGATCAATTATGAGATTTCATAATGCAGTGATTATTTGTTCATCTCTTTTGAGCATCACATTATCATAAAATTCACAGGCAGCACTTTATCATTATTCCTCTAAACATAAATAAATAAAGAAAAAAAATTCTTTATAAGTTATAACTGATACAACTGGCAAAAACAGATTTTCCAGTTGCATTTCATGACTCCTGTAAGGAGAGATTAAAAAAAAAACATGACACATTAACTGCCAGAGGTTTTTCCCATAAAACAAAAGATTACACGAATATTGACAATGATGTCTGTAAAACCTTACATTTAAACAAGCGTTATAAATTTAAACCAAGATTTTTTCACTTCATCTGTGAGACAAACACACTTACTGAGAAATCATTGTCAGGGAACAGGAGCAGGTCTCTCAGAGAGTCGTCCTTCAACTCATCTGCCAATTCAGAAATGACAGCCTCATAGTCGAGAGGATCAATCACCTTCGGCTTTTCCTGCTGTAGATGAAAACACAAAGATTTCAGTACAGTAGAAGGAATCCATGAAATATGCTACAATTGAACATTTGATGCAATACTATTCAATATCATGCAATGTAATATAATATAATCTGATACAGTGAGAATGTTTTCTTGATTCAACGCCATCATATTCTTTGTCCATTACTGTTCCCTCTCATATACTTTGACCACTTACACAATGATATAATTTATTTTATGCCTTCTAAAGTCTCTCATTTATTGTAATATACATATTCATACAAGGTGCGAAAGATTTTTGGTGTTTTGGTTTTGCAACGAAACACAGGTTACTTAAAAACAGAATATCTTTCAATGTCAGTGCCCATCATCTAGATACACAGAAACTGTACTCAGAAACTAAACATTTGTTTGTACCAAGTTTAATCTTCCTATTAACCCATAAGAACCCAGCGTGACCTATATAATACACATAGTTTCAGAGACATTTGGCATCACTCTGTGCTACAAAGTTTGCTCAAACTCCTGTGATTTTTGTCTTATTCCCCTTAATGAACACCACAAGACCAGCAGGGACAAATAAAGACCTCAACAACTTGGGCTTATCTTATAATTATTTCATGGCTTGGGTCTTCATGGGTTAACTTAGTTTTAAGGACCTGTACCTGTGGTCAACACTGGTGTTCACACCACAGCAAGTAGTTTATTTTCATGCCTGTCCTTTACACCCTAGAGAAACATTAAAACTACTTCTGAGAGACTTTTAGTGCCATACCAGTGCACTGCTCAAATGTGATCCAGTACACTGTCAGATAGTACAATGGATGCAATATCACCTGATGCAATGTTTAATGATAATATACACAACCAGCCTGCGATGGACTGACAACCTGTCCAGAGTGTGTGCCCTGCTTCTCACCCAGCTTCCCCACAGCCCTTAAACATAACAAGCAGCTGAGAAAGTGGATGGATGCATGTAGTGTATACATGGGGAGAAAATGCAAACTCCACACAGAAAAGCCACTGTTCAAACTTCCACTCAGCCAAGGACCATACAACCCACTTTAGTTTCCCCTAAAGTAAAAACTAATCAGCTGTCTCCAATCAAATCCTTTTTCAGCTATTTTCTAGTCATTTCATTATGCTACAAATAATCAGGGTAAGAGATAAACGGTAGTTTTGTTTGTTGTTGTTTTTCCCAAATGAGCCACTTAAAGGACAGCCATCTCCATGACCTGAGATGCAGACTCAAACTGGACATAAATACATTTATTAAAGATTAAATTAGTCCAGCAGAATATCTCCCCTGTCTTAAAAAAAATCCAAGGCTTCAGTATTATAACATTTACCAATTTTATTCATTACTTCATCAGAGCCTGAGTTAGAGGAACTGATCATACAGCCGAAGCACACTCTGACACAACGTGCTGGATGAAATCCTGTTTTTAATTAAACTGGATAATTAAATGCTTTTCTAAATATACGTTTATGGAACCAAACAAACAAGATAGACCAAATATACATTGAAAATGTATTATTTTATATTTCACAATAGAGGACAACGGTAAAATATTTCTGTCACTCAGAAAGAAGCGACACAGCAGCAACAAAGTGAGAGGTGGAGCAGGTTGTGGTCAGATGCAGAGGAAGTTATGATCTTTGGTTCACATGTGCTACATTGTTATCCACCACAGATACTTTAACGGCCCAAACAGGCTTCTGACTTGACAACCAAAAGAGAGCTAAGGGGCCAAAGGCAGGAATGTTACAGTCATCAGAAAAATGTGACGATGCATTCAAGCCATCGGCACTGCTATTACCACAAATAAAACTTTTAATGTTCCATCTTGTGCAGAACTACAAGCCATCTCGTTTTCTATCAGTATGGAAAAGTTCTTTAGCGTTTGCAGTTTTGTTCTTTTTTTTTCCCAATTACAAAACCTGCTAAACTCATAACTCTTCAAATAGATTAAATGTCAACAACAAATGGCGTGAAATATTCTCAGTCTTCTCACTGTGATCATCTATAACTATAATCCTCAAAATGTGCAAGACATAAAGAAAATAGAAAAATAAATTACATAAGAGACAAACTAAAGTAAAAACTAATCACTGGATGTATAAGTAACAACAAAGTAATGTTCTTCAAAAGTTGCACAAATGGGAAACACTCAAGCGCAAATAAATGGCATTACATCAAATAAAGGAAAGCAGCAAGCAGGTGGGTTCATGAAGTTTGAGGTTTTCATTTTTATACGATGACTTTCAAACCTGTGACATCACTGTAAATTTTTCAGGGAAATGTCAGGTATTCCCCTCATTAAAAGGCTGTATTTCCATAAGTCTACTGTAACAGTAACATTTCATCATCTGCTGCATTAGTGGATACATTATTTAAGCACAAACTATCTTGTTATCTGGTTTTTCCAAAAGACTAAACCTACTGTAACACTTTCTTTAAGACAAATACATAAAGTAAACAATTTTATCAACACAAATCAGGTCACAGAACATTAGAATAAAGTGTACAATTTAATGTGTATCAACAACTATTTTAACAACTACTGACAAGAAATACGACTAGCTGTTGATAAACCGTAGAGCTGTTACAGAATAAATACTATGCAAATATGAAATATGACCCAAAAAAAAAAACAAAAAAAAACAAACAAAAAACAGAAAAGACACACAAATATAAACATACAATACTCAGCCGGTTGAAAGCTGACCGCACTCGTTGGCTCTTTATTTTCTTCCTGAAGGTGATTTTGCTCCTGAAGCTCATTGCCAGCTCAACTGAAGTTACAATCTTGCCTACAAAAACTGAAGTGAATGAGAACTACAAAAAAAGCACTATGCGGACATGTGCACTTTGAGAAGCGGAACTAACGACCTGTATGAGTTTTTAGAAGCACACGTGGATGTAGAGGAAGTTGATGTGAGGTTGTCCAACACACATATATACTCTGACGCACACACCAACACAAGTGCTCAAAACAGCAAGAAAATCCCCAGTGAATAAGAAATCAACCAACCCACTTCTCCAGTTTCGATACATCACATTCAAATCTTTGATGCCAATTTAGGACTATTCAATAAGACGATGTAAGCTTTTAAACCTCTGTGCAAACACAATGACTCAACAACTTTTTCAGTAAAATACGGCACTCACACGTTCTACTTTAATTCTACTTAATATCAACTTTAGTGAGCTATCATCTCATTGTTGACAAAAATGTACAGATATAAATAGGCCAACAAGCCATAAACTTCCTGTTTTAAAACATTTCTGTCTGACGGGCAAACACAAAGCATGAATACGTATTTACAAAATTTCTAAACGAACACACATAGTCACTGAATATTGCATAAAAATACATTACATAACATAAAAAGGTAACACAATGATAAAGAAACACAATGGCATTTGTTGAACACACGCTACCGACACCCACTTCCCTATCGTAAGCCTCAAGCAGAACAGAGATCAATACAAGAGGAAATAATTTATGATGATACAACAAACATTCTTTTTTTTTTTTTTTCCATTTTTAAAGCTCTGTCTGGACACAAATGAGCGGCTATAGGAGAGTTGGGAAAGCAAAAAAGCAAATAAAAAGGGGGGGGGGGGGGGGTGTATTAGGGGGGTAGTATTATCCCAAATACTTTTTAACATACAGATATATCTATTTAAACTCTTTTAAATAAAACAGCTGCTGCCATAATATTTTTATATTTCACTTTTCATGTTCATGCAATACCAAAAATAAAATGTGAAACACATTGCCTCCATTTTTTATATAGGAAAACTGGAGGGCAAGTTTCATAACTGGATACTTTGTGAGTGTAGTTTTGCAGTGCTGTCAATACTGCGCACTGAAAGGCCAGAGGGAGCAACCACAGGTAAATACCTAAAAGCCTAATTACATAAAACCTAAATTTCCTCCAAGAAATGATACCACAGGTCGAATAATAATAAGACTTAAGAGTAAAATTATACATGAGTAATAACTATATTTTCAACAACTGGATGCAATTCATATGGCAGATTAAAACCAGTGGAGGCTGACTTGGTCAAGCCACATGACATGGTGACAAGTCTGTTTTATATGAAAGAGAAATTGTATGTAAATGTTGACATAGATGCAATATATTTAATGCTAATATTAAACTTTGCACTTCGCGGCAACATGGGCTGCACAGTAGCGTAGTGGTTAGCACTATGGCCTCACAGCAAGAAGATCGCTGGTTTGATTGGCTGGGGGAAGGCTCAAATAGTGTCCTTTCTGTGTAGAGTTTGCATGTTCTCCCCGTGTATGAATGAATGAGCTGCAACATGTTAATAATATTGAGTTTAAATTTTACACCTTAGTGGAAATTAAATCTAGTCAGAAACCATATACTTGAACAACAGTGCAAAGAGTAACTTAATTTGCAAAAATGACAAGTTAATTGTAAAGAACATAAAAAATTCCTTCTTTGTTGGTGTAAAATATAGGCTGCTTGATGTGTCTTTGACATGCCATAATACTACTACCAAAGACAACATTGATCATCAACATATGAAAAACATATACAGACAACAGGCATGGTTGTTGACTTGGAGTGATGCAATGCAACTTGGAGAAGTCTTTCGAAACTAAAGAAACACTGGTGCATGTTAAAGTGTTACCAGTACCATAAAAGTTTTACTTGACATGAAGTTGTGCAATCAGTCATTGCAAAGATCCCTAAAATGATTTAAATGTCACTTTAAAGCTACACTACATAACTTTCTGACCTTTTAACTTTGTGTTTTTAAAGCCTTTTGATGGCAAACTGACATTCAATATGCACATTCCTGGAGTAATCTTTTCCCTGCATTCTCTTCATTGCAAGGCTAGAATAGATATCAACACACTGAGCATTTTATGGGTACACTATGGCAGATTCAGCAAAGAAAAACAAGACTAAACATCTGACTGACTTTTAAGGGCTGAAAAGATCTCAGAGTAGAAAGAGGATGCAAGAGAAATGCTAAATTAGCCTTAGTTATGGGGTGCCAAAGAGTGAAAATTTTCCAAATTACACAGTACTATTTTAAATGTGACATGCAGTAAACAGTTATGTTTATTAACAGCAGTCACAATTATTCATGAAGTTTCTGTCATGTTCATGGAAAGCATTAAATCAGTTAATCCTCTACAAACCTCCATGTTTGTAGCTGCCATGCATGAAAGAGTGGGCAAACTTCGCCCTGAATATTTACTGGGGCACACACTTTCAACCTCAGTCTCCGCTTTTTTTTTTTTTTTTTTTTTTTTTTTTTTTTTTTTTTAAAGTTTAATAATTCTTTGATGTTCTATGCCTGAAACCTTGAATAATAATTATACTCTTGGCAAAAAAAAAAACTCCTTAAAAAAAAAAGCTCTTCTTTCATTCTTTCCTTCTCTCCATCCTTCCATAGCTGCCTCAGCTGGCTGCACTCTCTTCTCCTCCTCTACAGCTTCTTCATCTCATCAAACATCCTCATCAGCCCTCAGTTCTTTATTCCTTTGATTCTCTCCGCTCTCTCTACTCCTCTTCCTTGTTCTCATCCTGTTAACCATCCCCTTTAACATCTCCCCTACACTTTCAATGTCTATTCCTCCCTCCCTCACTCCCAGCAGGGGTGAGAAACAGTGGGTGCTGATGTTGGTAAACTACAGCTGTATAGAGAACACAAATAGAACGCTAGATTACTGGATCACTGTACGACCGTGAGCACAAGTCCGCTCTAGACTAGGCAGAAAAGAAAAAAAAAAGAAATTAAATATGCTAAGAAATGATCATGACAGACAACAAAGAAGGAAAAAGGCCAAAATATTTCCATAAGCTTGTTATTCTCAAGTACAGGCTTAAGACTTTATTCTCCTAATAGGGCAAAGATGTGAGGAAAGTGTGATGAAAATGGTGACAGAAGGAATGTGGAAGAAGAGAAACAGGACAAGAGACTGACAGGAAGGAAAGACAGGGGGGCAGAAGGGGCCAGAGACAGCTGTTGAGACAGAGGAGAGGAGGAAAGACCAGACAGAAGCCATCTGCTTTGCATCATTAAAGAAAGACAGGCTCTCTGGTGTAGACATAGTCAGACTAATGTGGATCTATACTTGTAATTATTTTAACTTACATCTTTACAGACAACTTGATGACTTATTGTTGATACAGTGGTGGTACAAATCGTGTTAAAACTACATAAAAAATACACTTATCTATGAGCAAGTAATGCTGCTTTCATGTTGAATTGACAAATAGGTAATGAATGTAATCCTTGCCTTGACATATTATATGAATTTGTATTTAAGAACATACTCAGGACATATCAAATGTTGAAACTTATATATCCAAAGCATTTCTGAAATAGAGTCCTTTTTTAGTTATGGCTATCAGGAGGAGACAGTATAAAAGTCTGCATTAAGAAGCCTGTATGCACATGGCATCACAATAAGTGACAGAACACATCAGTAAAAGAATAATTCATGGTGCACAAAAAAAATACACGCTTTCAGATTACTCAAGTGAGCTGGAGACTACTAATTTACTTCATAGGGGGTTTTTGTACAAACATTTATGTGATACTACCGTGTCATAACCAGATGACACTCAAGTGCTTCAGGGCCCTTTTATTCTTACATCTGCTGTTTTTAAGAGGATAGCTGCATTCAGTCGCATCTTACTAAACGATGCATGCAGAGCCGTTGTTTTTTGCCTGACATATACTGGTTTCAGACAAATATGTTGTGATCTAGGCAATGATGTTCTCAGAAGGCCTAGTTTACTTAAACAAAAACAATACATGTATACCAAAATATGACACTGTAATAAAATATTGGGTATGCTGAACTGGCCTCAGACCTGTCCACCATTGAAAAAATAAGTCGATGATTTTATATCACTAGATATCAATCAAGATTGTAAAATTTTCATATTCCTCTGCTTCTTGATGCTTACATAGTGTTGTTAAATGAGGAAATGCAACACAGAGGTAACCTGTTTGTTATGTTAATCCTAAATTAACGTTTGCAGCTCAATTGCAAGCATAGAACTGCTTTTGTTTTTTTTCTTCAATACAAAACCTTCCCCATTGTAACCATTTATTTTAATATCTTTTTACTGTAAAATTATCAGTGAGTTTTATACTTTCTTAAACATGTTGGCAATGATAAATCACCTGCTTTGACAAGGAAATGAATTTCCCTTTTCAAGGACCAGAAAATGCTGAGTAGGAGCAGTAGTTTCAAGAGCAGTCTGACAAATAAATCCGCTATTGTTCTTACTGTATAAGAATCTGATGGTTAACATGCTTTTGCAGCATATCTTGCTTTCTGTTTACCACAAGGACAAGCAAGCAGGCATTAGAAGAGACTGTGTTCAAGGATTACGGTAAATGGAGAGGGGAATGAAAGTGGGTGTTAAAGATCCCTCTCCTCTGCCAAAACTTAACATTTTTCCACTGAGTTTAAAGTAACCAGGATGTTGCTTGGAATAATGGAAAAAATCTGTCAAAGAATAGTTGATTCAGACACAAAACAGATGGTTAACATGCACAATATGCTGACAAGAGAATGCTGCAAGAAGAAACACGCATGTATGTTCATGTTAGTCATGCCATTCCTCAACCATTCTGTCCTCCATGCATTCATTCACTCAAACAGTTCTCATCCACTGTATTAATGAGGGTTCTGTTTAAATTGCTATTTTTATCATTTTCTCTGCGGACCACATGCACAGAGAGCAGATTTTTCCCACAGAAACTAGATTCCTCATGTCTGACCCCACACCCCCCTCTACTCTCCTCCTTCCATTTCCGTCGTTCTGAAGCTCAGCTGTGAGGGCAAACTACCAGGCCCAAATCAATTATCATATATCAGCCTGAGTAACAAAACCACAGGAAAAAAGAAAGAAAAAGTTGGTCGAGGAAAGCAATAATTCCATAAAGTTAAATAGGACAAGATACGGTCTGCAAACTGAAATAAACTTACTTAAATTTACACTTGAGGCATAAAAATATGATGCACAGGAGCACTCAGGTTCATTTCAACATAATGCAGCCCCCACTATCTACCCACACATGCATTTTGCAGTTATAGGGTGCAGATGTGCTGGTTACCATTACAATGATGGTCAGAGGTGTTTTGGTAGAGGTGTAACCCTCTAGTGTGGGTGTTGCAGCTTCCACTGATATCTGGTCCTGTCGTGAACACATGTGACCGCAGTCAGCTCCGCCCACTGAACGTAGGAGCAGGACCACACTGGCCGAACAACCCATTCTCCACTGCTGAAATGTCCCGGTCCGACCCAGTTGGGTCCGGTAAAGCAGGCTTCACCTGATTATTTCCTTGTCTATTAAAGCTGTGTTCAGTTTAGCTCCTGGTCCAGCCAGAGTGAAGGTTTTCTGTTCAAGCCCCAATGCGACACCTACGGCTCCATCCGACCCTGCTTCACCCTCCCTTCCAGCTTAACTTCTATCCAGTCCTGCTTTGTAAGCTTTATCAGCTTTTCCTGGACTGCTCTGCTCTAGGCTCCAGCTCCTAATGTTGCTGTTGCTGAGCTGACACACTAGCAGCACTACACGTCTCTCTCCCTTCCTTTCTCTCCCTCTCTCTCTTCTTTCAAAACACACACATACACACAGTCACTGCAGCTGTGTGTGGTTCAGCCCAGCCTAGCTCATCTAACAAATCACCCTCTGCAATAGATGTCAGCTGACTAGAACCAGCTGCCCCACACACACACACACACACACACACACACACACACACACACACACACACACACACACACACACACACACACACACACACACACACACACACACTGAAGCCAACATAACATTTTCTGATTTTCATTCTGCTGCTTTCTCTCCATTTGTCTTCCAATTACATCCGGTCTTTCAAGTCAAAGTTTTGCTGGCTGTGCATGTGTTTCTGCAGTTTTTGCACCACAGACATGATGAGGCCTCATAGTGCAGAGTCTGCACATGATGGCTGACTGAGTGAAATAAGCCCCTGCGTTTTGAGGAAAGGTTAAAACTGTGGTGTGTTTGTGTTTGTGTTTATGTGTGTGTGAGTGTTTATGCATATGCATGTGTTTGCTACAGCACCGCTTCAGGGTGGAGGCTGGCAGAGTGTGAGGGATCTGGGGAGAGTGAGAGTCTATTGAACGGAAAGTGAATGGAAAGTGGGTAGTGGGAGGCTACAGATGAAGCGTGTATGTGGTGATTAAGGACTGGAGAGCAAAAAGCTGAAATCCCCCCGACTTTGGTTCAGCAGAAAAGCATTTTGGACATTGACATATTCCATGGATACAATTCTGTTACATCACTTTTGATGTCCCTGAGTGCCGGCGGCATTCACTTTCACCATTCTAATTTTTCTCATGTCATCATAACATCTGGTCTTGCTTTATTCTTCATGTTCCATTTTCACTAAGCATGGATGAACTAGAAGAGAAGAAAGAGCAGTCTTAGGAGAAAATGGCTTTCATATGTTTTGCAGCAACTCTGAATTCTTGTCATCATAAAATCCCCCTTTGTTTTCTGTGCCAGTTGTACTTGTTGAACTAGAAGCAGACCAAAATCTAAATTGTAAGAAACACATTGTTTGTAATGCTTAAAGATTATTTTTGCTGCTTTGATTTTGATTCAATGTTTGCTGCCATCTTATTCCAAACACTGGGGCCAGTATGTCTGTGTTAAGAATAAAAGATGAAAAGCAGTGAACGAGTTCAGCCGACACACACAGGCAGAGATGCCAATCAACCAACCAATCTCCAATATAAATATCTTTCCTATGAGCTATTGTATTCCCTTGATGCAACGACTCCCAGTATAATCACAAAGAATATTTATGGTAAACAATTCAACAACTCACTGTTTGTTAAAATACATAGGCAAGAATTCAATTAAATTCAAATCATCTTTATTTATATAGCTTCAAATCACAGCATTGCCATCTCAAGACGCTTTACAGACAGGGGAAAAGAAAAAAAAAAACAAACAAACATAATGAAAGCCAATTCATAATAGCTTATATAAGAAAACCAACAGATTGAGTTGAGTCCAACTCAATCTCCCATCCTGAGCAAGCACACTGGCAACAGTGGGAAGTAAAAAACTCCTTTTTAACAGGAAAGAAACCTCCGGCAGAAACCGGCTCAAGGACAGGCAGCCATCCGCCTCTGCTATGTGGGGGGAAGAGGACAGAAAGACAACAGACAACATAAAGAAGAATTTTCCGTAAATTTCCACAGATTTTTGCAGAATCTGTCATTTTGAAAATGCACCTTAATGCATCTGTGCACTTTTTGTGTGCATATAGCTAAATAAGATATGAGAAATTCTAAACCCAAACGAAGGTAATACAAAAACATCAGCATGTAGATTTAATTTAATTAAAGTAAGGCATGCAGCAAGAACAAAAAGGAGTTGGGCATACCCTTATTTTCTTTTTAAGTGGCTACCACAGTGAATTATCTGCCTCCATTTATCCTTAACAACTTCTTCTATCAGTTTTGTCCTTCACAATATCTATATACTTTCTCCATGTTCTTCCTGGTTACTTTACCAACTCTAGACCTGACATAATGACTGCTCTCATTACTCTCCTATGAGCCTTAATTTCAAGTTTCACAGCTAACACCCCTGTCACTCAGCTACAGCTACTCCACCTTGCCTTATTCTTCACTTTCTTGTGCACCATCTGTTGCTTTGGACCAATGCTAAAAATAATTTACATTGCTCATATAGAGAGAAAAATCCCCCATAGTTTCTTGAAATCAATAGTTTCACAACTTTGCATATGTAAACATCACCAGAATAGGAGGTAAATAACACAACGGAAGCTACATGCATAATTTTTAAAAGCCTTCAGCTGTTGTTATAATGGAGACCCAAAATATAGTAGGTCCACATAATTGCACTCTCTTGGGTCCCTGCAGAAAGCAGGAGGTAACCATGGTGATGTTGTTAGGTCATGATTAAGTTATTTAGTGTCAGTGTCAGTATGGCAGAAAATCCCACCCACCACCCACATGTGCGTTTTCATTATTGTAATACCTTACATCGCTATATATAAAAGTATAACACAGACGGCAAGACACACAAAAGCATGCACATACAGAGTTGCAGCACCCCTCCCACACAGTGTACAAATATTAACATGCCCTACTAAGTAGGAAATAATGGACATACATAAAATGCAACATACAAAGTGGGCCAAAAAAGAGAAACATTAACCGCACCCATTACTAACTCCTCCACACCACCTCTCTGCTTCCAGATTCAATGCCTCTCACTGAAAGATTCTCAGTTCAACATGCTACAGAACAGCAGCTATTAGACACAGAAACCACAGAGAAGGGCTTTGTTCATATGCCAGGCTTCCACAATAGTCCTGTCATGCAAATATGCCCACACAAACATGTCCTCTAGTTGCCAGCAAGGTCCCCATGTTACATAGCTTTCCTGGTGTTGTCTTCTCCATCACCACGACTGCCCTCAAAATGTTTCCAAACATGGGTTAAAATATATTGGCTGCTGTTAGAACAGTTTTTCCAAACTCCTGACCTAGGTTGCATTAGGGCTTAAACCTAACATAGTAATAAACAGCACCTATCAAATAAATTGGTAGAATACATTTGCGTATGTGTGCATCATTGTAAAGTGTGTAGGTGTGCTTGCATGTGACCGGGGTTAAACTGTGTGCAAGTGAAACTCTGTAAAAGATGACATCAGTGGGGTGTGCGGGGCAAAGTGCTCCATCATTTGTGGAGGTAATATATTCCAGCTGTGGAGCCTCAGTCCTCATAATCCCTCTGTTCCCAGCTCAACTGTTACTCTGCTGAACAATTCTTAAAATGACAATGTAGCTAATTTTATAGTGTTACTTTGCAGAAGTTTAGCTGTGAGTGTGCATGTGGCATATGTATGTAGGTTAACTATTAAGGCAAAGGACAAACATAAGCAGATTTGCAGACGCGCAATGTCCAAGCCAACTAGGCCAAGTAGAAAACCACAATCCATTAAAAACTCCTGCACACTGCCTTGTAAGCAGTCAGCTCCACTATAGTTAGACTCCCTGTAGAGCTGGAGGCTGACTCATGGCAGCACTATTTGATGTGGTGTAGATCTCCACTGGGTTTACTTGGGACAACACTCTCCTGTTCCCATGGTAACCGCTACAGGAAGAATGCTGCCACTCAACAAGCAGGCTGTAGGGTCAAACCCCTTCTCTTTTACACCTGTATTCTCTGACTGTACGCATACAGTGGTTTTCTCTAACATACTACAGAGGTGGTGACAGCAGATTGACTGTGCTTAAAAAAAAAAAAAAAAGAAGAAAAAAAACCAGACTCCAGAACTCTGTGGCTGAATACAAATATACATAAATTAAAAGATTAAAGTGCCTTCAAAGTCTACACCAGCGATGTTGAAAACTGTTTAAATTTGATATTGTAATGTTTTCTTCATATTTGTTTCTTTTATATTTCAGTAAAAGTTTTTCAAGTGAATGATAATAAATAGAGGAAAGTGGCTCATTGCAAATAGTAGACTTTTTTTTCCCAATAGTAGACTATAAGTAGCTCAACATTAACCTAGAAACTACCTTTCAAACACAAAACTCTTTAGCGTCCTATCATTAGCGATGTTTTCATGGCTCAAAGTATTTCTGTTATGCTTTTCTTGGTAAAACCTCAGTATGCGGATGCACCACCACAGCACAGCAGCTCACAGAAACAGGAAGACCTACAAGGTGTAAAGTGACTATACTTTGTGTGGTGTTTCAGGTTACTGTATAAATATACAGTGCCACCCAGTTGTAGTGCAGTTGTACTGAGAAAGACATTTTTGTTTGTCTGAGTCTGATAAAGACTTTTTCATTAAGAAATGCTTCTTTTGCACTTTTGCTTGCAGGCAAGGTCAGATTTGTTAGGTTGCAAAAAAATTTCCCACATACATTTCTGCATACCATTCTGGTATGCAGAAATATTAATCACAATCATGATTTTAAAGATGAGCAATCAAGCAATCCTACAGTAAGGTGATTACAATTCATAACAAAGTGCAGACAAAACCGGAAGATGGTGTGTACTGTTTGACAGGGTTTATGTGATTCTGAGCTAACCTCCTTCCTAAAGGAGGCAACAGGAACAGCAATGATACAGAACACTGCCAATGCCATCTAGTGCTGAGGACTCTACACAGCAGCATGTACGGACGATGAGGGAGTGTCTCCCTGTGTGCCAGTCCCCTCACCGTGTCGCTATTGCTCTTATTGCCATGACTGTAATGAAAAACCTCCAGGAGGCGCTGTGCACCAGAGATACTATCTGATCTCCTGGCAGCTGGTATGTTTAGAAAAGGAAGCTATTAAAATGTCTTTAACTCAAACTAAAGTCCTGAGGCAGGAGCAATGATGGGGGAAGGGGCAAGAGAGGGGAGATGTGATGGGGAGTATGGGAGAGGGGCAGTAAGTGAGTAACAACTGCCGGGAAATGAAGGCATTGTTAAAAATTTCCATTAATTCTCTTGAAATTTATTTCAAAACTCGGGGCGGAAGCAGTAAGAAAAAGCAAACCTCAACTTTATTTACTGTCATTTTATCGCATCCTCTGAAGAACTGTAAAAGTCTTTTCCACATGCAGACACAAAAAGATTCTAACGTATGTACCAGTCAGAGGACCACCTTTAAGATCATAGAAAATTTAGCAGCAAATTAGATCAAATAGAGCTTGACAGAAAGGCTCATTTAGAAAGTGGAAGAGTCATCTAACTGCAGCTGTAAACTATGTACAAAAGGAAGTGTTACGCTGTTTTGAAATAGCTTATATTATTACGATTAATATAGATGATGTAATATACATGGTAGAAATTATTCAAAGCTCAACAATGGGGGCAACCTATGAAATAATTTTGTCAGGAAAATAAGCCATCCAGATAGTAATTCATCTTAAAATTAAGCTCTCTTTTTTACGTTTCCAAACAACAATGCTCCAAATATGTTGTTGTTCCATTATGTACCACTTCTGCAAGCAGACTTCATCTGGGTGTCTAGCTCTCACCTCAACTTGCTGACTCCAGTGTGCATGAAAATGCATCATGATCCACACATCAAATCCAACTTCTGAAACATGAAAAGCAGCCATAGACAGAGCAGCTGACACACACAACCTCTGTCACAGTACTGATGCCTCATTAATTCACTCTCCCACATGGCATCTCTCCACATCTCTGTACTGCCCCCCATAACCCCCACCCCCGTCATGTCCCGTCTCAAGTCTCAACACAGAGGGCTGAGTTCACCACTTTAAATGCAGTCTACAATAAACATTTGCAAAAGCTGCCATCTTACAGAAAATGCATGAAAGCTGAATTTTATCTTAAAATGAACTCTGTAAAGCATTGGCCTATACCAGCTCTTTTTCTAAGGTTTAAGGTAATAAGGGCTATTAACCATAAAAAAACCAAAAGAAAAACAATCCTAAAACGGAAAAGGGTCTTCACTAGGGTGCCCAGAGGGAAGTTCTGGCAGTGTTTATCAAAACCTGATCTAATTGGAAAGAGAATAGTTCAGCACTGCAGCTGTTATTTCTGCCTCAAAACTGTAATGTATCAATTGTTTCTGTCATCGACACAGACCTCTCTTGCTTCCTGTTTCCAAGTAAGATATTCTTCAACCAATACAACAGTTTAGGTATTTTTTGTTTCAAAGTCTAACATCTCCAAACCTTAATTCTACTTTAATTGCAAGGCTGGGTCCACTGACACCAGGAAACCTGAACTATTCCTCAAACAATTATCCCTAATGATTTCTGTTTCCTGCAACGCTGTTGGCTTAAAAAATGTGTCCTTACTCTGAACTTGGCATATGAATCTTAAATCAGGCCTAGGCCAATATTTACTTTTATGCAGCAATGCCAGAAACACATACCAGCACAATGGATACTGCGGTAACAAGTTACAATGCTTATGAGCATTGTGTAAATTACTATAAGCTTGAATCTGGATTTGCAGTCCACACTACCACTATAGTGAAAAAAATCTCACTTGAATGCTTACTTAATAATAAATCATACAGTCATGACACCTACATATGAGACCTACACAAAGCCTACATGCAACCTCTTCATAACCTCCACACCAGCATTCACAATCTAACAGACGCCCACTCAGCACTGCTTCATCTCCCTGAGGTCCCAGTTTAGACAGAGGACGCAGCTGTTCTGAAGACTTTTCCTCATGTGATCTCATATGAATTACCCTCCGTTACCTTTTCCCCTTTCCCTCTACCATCCACCTCATCCCCTATCTTCCAGACTCAAATCACAGTTTCATCCTGCCTTTAATGTTTTTTTTTTTTTCTTTCTATTTCTTTTGCAGATCCCCTTTCAATCCCCTTGGCTGACGTTTAAGGCATCTAAAATGAATGCACAGCAAACACACAAGAAGATAAGAGAGTAAGACATAAACTTGTAAGACACCACAGGCAAGTCTCTAAATCAAATATAAGACAACATTTCTACAGATTCTGGACTTCTTTTGTGTAATTCTTGTACTGATTTTTCGCCTTTACTATCAGTTTGTCTGATAGTTTGTCTATGGGCTATTTTTCTGTGGGACGCACAACAAGGTGACACTTCTCTGTTTTCATAAATGTGAATAGCAATGACTTGGCTCTTTGAGCATAATCGATGTCACTTGGCAGAACAGCAGATGGCAGATGTATGAAGATGATGCATGGTAGACCACATTGATGGTACAGTCCCAAGAGTCATAATAACTCAGACAAGCGAGTTAAACTACTATGTGGTTTTGTTTGATTGCTTTTCTCATATTAGTATACTTTCTAGTTTAGTTTAGGCTGGAAATCAGAGTACCTGGGTCCAAAACATAGCAAAAATTATTACTTTTTTTTTTTTTTTTTAAATCTATTTATTCCAAGTTTTTATTCCAATTCAAATAATACTTTTTTTTTTTTTTTTTTTTTTTGTAAAGATAAGCACAAGCCTGCCCTACTGCTGACACCGTCCTGTTTTAGGCATGTCTACAACACTGCATTCGTCTTGGATGGACTAGCCTTGTAGTGTAGCTTGGCCTCTGATCACTAGCTAGCAAACTGTTTGATCATAATGGAAATGCATCTTGCCCAAATATAATAATTAGCTTGCAAACAGAGAAATCACAACATAGACCCCGCAGATGTCAGTCTGGTCAGTGAATTGCTTTGTACACCACAACAGTGATGGAGAGGTGACGACAACCAGAAACACCTGCCTCATTTTCACCTAGCTATGCAAGCTCTCAATGAACACAGCTCAGATTGATGTTTGCGCCACTTCAGCTTTCTACTATAGAGAGACTTGCTAATTCCCATTCCTACAATGTGATAGTTCCATTCAGGAATTGAATTGGGATCACTTGGTAAAAAGGTGAGCCATCATTTGTTTTTTTTTTCTCCTTTATGGTGCAGAAAAAATAATGTTTGTTTGTTTCTTTTTCATGTGAATCACTTTCTGGTTAGAAATGGCTGAAAAGGAATTATCAGTCGTCTAGCTGGGTTGATCAAAGCTTATGAGGCACTAGTTAGGAAGCAGGGTAAATCAGGATAAAAAGCTTGGAGAGGATTTCACTATATGCAATTAAAACACAGCCTGTTTTAAAATTTATTGACTTCTGCATCTGGCACATTTCTTTACATTCTGCCCAATTGCTTCGTCTATCTCATCCCATACAACAACTGAATGCAGTTAATGAGGTAAAGTCCTCATTTTGTCTTATCACCATGAAGTGTGTATTAGTATGAGAGACTGTGGAAGGGCAGCAGGGCAGCATGGGGGTCGGTCAGCGATGGCAGAAGCATATTCAAGCCTCCTACTCTGGAATGCAGTACGAGAGAGACAGACAAGACTGCAATTCACTCGCAGAGTCACTGAACTATTCTTAGTCCAGTATGTGAAGTGGACCCCCACCGCCCCTGTGCCACCAGGACTGTGAAAAAGGTCTGGATGGGCATGTGGATGTTGGGGTCTATAAAGGTACAGTGCAGGATGGCGAGGCAGGATGAAGAGCTTGAAAGAAATAAAGAAAGGATAAAAGTTCAGCTTCAGTGAGGCAAAGCCTGGTCAGCTAAGTCTAAATGAAGCAGTTCACTGGCTCTGAAGTCTTATCCAAAGAGCCCATTGTGAATGTACATTAGCACAATGCATGGAGCCCCGGGGACCTCTCTCGGTCTGTGTCACTCCTCCTCATGTGACCGCTCACAAACTCCACCATGCACACAGACACACACTTTCTCTCTGTTCAGTTTTTACTACCTAAACTAAATAGATTGCGTCCCCCTCTTTGAATACTATTCAACAAATGAGAGCCTGACACTACAAGGCAACAGCTAACAAAAAGGTCTATTTCCTTTGCTCATATACAACACACACTGAGATCACTCTGCAGTACATCATGCAGGACTCAAACAGTAGGGAGATTCAGTATGACACAGTGTCAATAGTGACAGTGACAGGCTTAGATTTTTTTTTCTGTTTTCCCAGCTTTTATTTGTCTGTCCTTTATGAATGAGTCACTGAGAAAATCAAGACTGCCACACACACCAAAGCCTGGTCGTGCAATCTCCTTACGCTGTTAAGCAAACATGGCTAAATTTGTCAAAGACCCAGTCTCTCCCCTGATCCTTTGCTCTATACTGTTGCCACCATGCACAAACAATGTTTTCAAATGCACTGGAGATTGTAGGACAGTATAGACAGAGTATTCAAGAATGAATGAAAACGATAAAACAAGTCAAAAAGGAGGAACTGATCACAGAAACGCTGAAGTTAAAACCTTTAAATATAAAGTGGAGAGATAAACACCAACAGAGTGGGGAAATAATGTGGTAGATAGGGTGAGGTTGAAAGTTAACAGAAGGGAGAGAATGAACACATCACCCTGCTGTCAGGTGCCACAATGCCTTCCACAGCTCAGAAATGCTGTGCTGGGTTATTCAAAGATACAGCAGCACCAAATGCACGTTATCAGAGAGAGACAAGCATGACATCCTGTTTCACAGTATCAGAGCATGCACCAAAAAAAAAAAAAAAAAAATTATGAGGTGACACTCTGACAATCTGGTTTGACAAAGTATCGAGTGTGATATGAGACACATGCAAACTGAGATGGAAAGATGCACACAGCATGAGATACCCGAGTCCTTTGCATTGGTTTTTTTTTTTTTTTTTTTTTGTAGGAAGTGAAACTCTAAGCACAACAACAGAGACAAATATGACCAATCTCATGCAGTAAAGATGTAAAAAGAGAGTTGGTTGATATGTCATGGTTCTTCCCCTGTCTTGTTAGTTAGCTGCTTCATCCTCCTGTGTTGCACTCGTGTCTCATCTTTTTCGCACATACATATATAAGCTGCTTTCTTACCTCATGTCTCCACTAGACTGTCTGCATTTGTGGTCCTCAGCATACCAGCATTATTTCTTCACTTAGCTAAATAAATACATTTCTTTGCAATCTGTACCAGTGTTTGGTTATGTTTATGGTGGCATTGATTTGTCTGTGTGTCCATCTTTCTGTTAACAAGGCAATTTAAAAAGTAATGGATTCATTTTGAAAACGTTTTCAGGAAATCTCACTAATTGAAAAAGAAACAAGTTAATGGATTTTTTTTTTATCCGGCTCACTACCTGGATCGCTGCAAGGCAGGCTCAAACATCCAGGAACATCAGTCAACTTTGTCACATCTGGGTCATACATACAACCATTGTACTTTGAACCTTAACGACTTTTCTTTAACCTTCGTTGAATTTATTTAAAAAAGCAAAAAACTAAAGTTGTTCCACAGACAAATAGAATTTTTTCTTTGAACAACCAGAACAACACAAAAGCCCAAAAAGATGCAAGATCTCGCTCATGGCTGTCAAGCCTATCAATGCTGACAGTACACCTTGAAGTCCTTTGAAATATTTCATAATTTGTTCAGATCATTTTGTGATTGTTGAGCAGTGTTGGGTAATAACATATTACTATTACAGCACCTATTACAGTTTGGAGTCTAAAGCAATGCATCGCCTGAGTTTTTGCACATTGACAGGACTCCAAACAGTACTGCATCCAGAATTAATAGTTTTCCCATCTCCATCATGATCGTCAACATAAACTATCTATGTGGCTGGCTGTGTCTTTGCTACTCTTTCTGCGCCTTACTGTTGAAATATTAAAGAATGTGTTTGTATTTTTCACTACTATGTCACAGAGTTAGTTTTATTATTATCATCATCATCATCTCAGAAACATTAAATTTAACAAAATCAAGTTGAAGGTCTGACTTTTATTTATTGATAAAGTTGTTTTTTTGTTTTTTTTTTTAAAGGTATCGAAGCCCTTACCACACATGACCAACTTCACTTAACAGGGAGACAGAGTTATGCCTACAAACAAATGAGCGAAAATGTAAATAAAATATAATGAAGAGCAGGAGAGCTTATCACAAAGAACCCCCCCGCCTCAAAAAAAAAAATCTATATCTAGTGGTGTGACAGGTCTGTGCTAGCATCTCCTAATTTTTTAGCTGCATTCATATTTGGATTTATTTATTTACTCAAATCATTTGACTGAAAATTGTCTTGAAAAAATAATTTGTGGTTGAGTTATATTTCTTTTTTTTTTCCAATTATGTTTTAAGATTATTAACTGGGATCTCTTTCAAGTTTCTGTAAAAAAGTAACTAAAAAGTTACTTTTAACAGTAAGCCAGTTACTTTTTGGTATGAGTAATTAAAAGGTAACAGTTACTAGTTACTTTTTTAAATAAAGTAACTAGTAACTGTAAACAAATTCTCTTTTTTCAGCTACTAGCACAGCACTGGTCACACCACATTTCTGGCCAGTACAACAGCATTAGACAGCAATAGGAAGAATGTATAGTATAAGGAGACACCACAAGTTAAAGACCTGTTCTTTTTTTTGTCTTTTTACTTTGTTCTCGCTTACTTGGCTGAAGTTACAAAATATACATTGATCAAGTCATCATATTTCAGCAAGTCATGGTTGTATTTACTGTTAAGGGAAGTGGACTGTGCTATAAAAAACCGCAGCACTCTCAGAATTTAAAAACATAAATTGTGGCATAACAAAGCTTATGTACAACAATAGTTGTACAGTTTTTTTTCTTTTTATTTTTTAATTAACATTCATCACTTTTATCTGTGTTTAACTTAAAAAACTGGTCAACAGTCATTCATCAACCTAGATGCAACTTGTTTTGTTATCTTTTTATTATACTTATCTTACTGCACAATGTTCAATGCTGCATGAAGTATTTCATATCTTAAAAAAAGCCCGGTCCCCATGGTTACTGCTGCTAAGGCTGACAAGCTTTCTACTCGGCCATATTTCCCTATAAACATGGATTTGTCACCAGTTTTGGTTAAAGAATTTCCAAAGGAAATAATGTCAAATATATGGAGTAGTAGTTTGGAAATATTAATGAAAAGTAGACAGAAAAGACTGTGATATGCTTTTGAGAAATACATTCATTATATCATTTGTCGGCAGAGCAATGTTGATGAAGAAGACTCAACGTTCCCATTGCAAGACTCGCATCTTGACTATTCACATACAAAACAAGCTTATAAAGGCACAATGTTTTTGTATTGGAGGGTAAGTATTGTTTTTACTTTAAGCTAACTTAATGTATGACTCCCTATCGATGTTGGTACCTGTTATGCTTCAATCTGTTTCTAAATATTTGGCAACCAATGTTACTGTTTATGGGATTTATTTATATTTGAGCCTAAAGCGGTGAAAAAAAAACTACCTTACCCAGTGTTAAATAGGGTTGCAATTAATTATTTTAATAGTCGACTAATCTGAAAATAATTTTTTCAATTAGTCGATTTGTCACGGTTATTTCTGTCACGCCCTCCATCTGTGCTTCCAGTTGACGCAGCTCTTTTTACAGGCTCCAGTATGTTTTATCCCACTCTCTTCATTTGCATCATATGAATGTCACCCTGATTCCCAATCAGTCACAACATAATGTCCTTAAGTTAAAAGAATGACTCCTGAACCAGTTGAATATTAAATTTAAAGTAGAACTATTATGTGCATTTCATGTTAATTTATTTTTATAGACCAGAAGGGCTGGGATTGATCGAGTTATTGTCACAAATCACTTTATTTACTTCAGACCGACCCTCTCCGTAGGCTGTCAGATCAGTCTGTGCGCAAAACGAGTGGATTGAGACTCTTCAGCATTAAGCCCCGCCTCTCGCCACTGCACTACATCGGGAGCGCACACCGCACCTGCTTTTGCCGTCATTGTAACATCTCATAAACAGAAGAATTAGGCTAATATGAACTCAATAAAAAAAACAAAATACAATGTCAACACATAGCATACAGCCCTACATGTTGGAACCTGAATCAGACCCTGAAAACGAAGTGGAAAACAGCAACCCACAGCAACGAATGCAGCAGGATGTCTCTCTTTGGTAAACTCACCAGCCATCGTTCAAAATAACTTTATCCGACGTTTTCCACCCGCCTGATGTATTTGTACATGCCCTTGTTAACCAGTAGAAGGTAACCAATCACCGAACCGTATCCCCCGGGACGTCACAAGGATTTTGAAGTAGAAAAAACTCTTTATAACGACGTGTTTTTCGTCGCCATGGAAACCGAACGGAGAGCGTGCTGGAACTCAAACTCAAACATACGTTTAGGTGATAAAAAACTGTGCCGTTCACACGTCTGATGAGGATTCAACACTGTAACACTGTAGAAAGCTCAGAAAACTCCAAATATCATAATAGCACCCCTTTAAGCTTAACTGCTTACTAATTCATTTTGAAACATTCAAACTTAGCTATAGAGCCATATCCAAGGTGTACAGAATTTGCCTCAAAATGAAAACAAAAAGAATATTTTAACATCTTAATTTTTGCAGAATTGCATTGAAATGATTATTTACACCTTGGAAAAGGCCTGTTTTATATGGTAAACAAGGGCAAGAATCTTTTTTTTTAAAAAATTCCTGAATCCAAACGGTGATCCGAATCACCACCAAAATTAAATCGCTTCTTCCTTTTCACATTTCCAACAACTCCTGAAAATTTTATGAAAATCTATCTATACTATAACTGAGTTATCTTGAACACAAACAAACAAACAAATAAAAAGATAGACGCCGATAAAAACATAAGCTCTTTGGGAGAGGTAACAACAGAACATCACTACTCGCTAATGCTAACTTTGCCATCTGAAATGCTGGAAACCATGGCTCTGGGTTGCTTTTATTTCAGATGCTCATGCATGACTGACGTGCTGCCGTGGTATGCCAACTCTGCGAGGCAGACTACACATTTCACCCGTTTGATACTTTGTTTAGTGTGAACTAAAAACTTTGAAAATAGGTTGCACCGCCGTCAGTTTGTTCTTCGTTATTTAAACAAAGACGCTGCACAAAATGACAATACTGCCCCCAGCCCTTCCTGTGGTGCTTTGCGTCATTTGCTTGGTGTTGAGAGTTCTTATAATGTCTGAAAGGCCGTGGTTGGTAAATGGCGTTAAGTTGCTCGGCGCAGCATTTGATTAGCAAAGCCGTTACAACGCAATGTGTTGACAATTAGATATTGAGTCAATGAATTTTCATTGTCGTCATTGTCGACTTTGTCAACAAATTGTTGCAGCCTTAAGCCTGTTACATACTCCACGAGAAGCAAGAACTGAGTTCTTGTTCTCGAGGCTGCAAGAACAAGAAAAAACGTCTTGTTCGACAGGTCCATACATACTACACGAGAAGCACGTCTACAGCGGGGAGGGATCACTGCGGGGGGCGATGTCTGCTTTATGTGCAATGAACCCGGTTGTTACCTCCGCCGAGGAGGTTGTTTTCCCCGGAGTCTTTTTGCTTAAGATAACTTAAAAGGTTACGGATGGATTTTATAAATATTTCAAGAATTGTTGCAAATGTAAAAATGAAGAACTGATTAAATTTCGGTGGTGATCCAGATCACCGTTTGGATCCAGGAATGTTTTAAAAGGATTCTTAAACATTGTGCTTGGCGGAGGTTTCCGCTCTCTGAGTTTCTAGTTTCATATTTAACGAGCAGCTTCGTCCGCGGCAGGGCGGGTTGTGCACGCGGCTGGGTCCAAGTGTTTTATTGCCACATGTAAAAATGTTCGTACTTTCTCACCACCTCGATAAGCTGTTTTATCAAAACAATCCGTTTTGCCGGCAACAGCAAACACACGGAAGCAGCAATTCCGCTTC
>NC_136627.1:23088735-23286235 GCF_933228915.1 Telmatherina bonti | reverse complement strand
CCTGCTTTCTTTTAACAAAGGCTGAGCATTAACACTCACAAAAACGTCCACACACGTGCACACAGCATGTATGGACGTTTACACACCCACTTAACCCAAGACTGCAGCCACAAATGTTATATACGGCCCAAACACATGCATCGATTCAGTTTTCTAAACTTTTTTCTCCCATCATCTTTGGACCCAAAATCTGTACATTCTTTATCTACTTGAAGTTTGGCTTAATCATATTTTAAAACTATTCATTCTTCAAGATAAAGTAACAAATGGAGACTAACATGTTAACCACACTGCAGGGTATCTTAGCACGTACTGGTGTTGGTGTAAAATTCAGTCACTGTTTTGCATTTAAGTTCTCACTTCAAGTAAATTAAACCACATTTTATTTCCTACATGATGGTGCGTGTTCTGGTAAATTCTGCGTCACAACTAACCATTTGTCATACCTTACTTGTGTTAATGATTACCCTTTAACGTAAGCCTTGAGCTACCTAGACACGAAACTCAAAGAGTTCTTGTTTTCCTACATTAAATCTCAAAGTAGGTTGGTCTCATCAAACATAATCTGTTCTCCAAATTGTATACATTATATACAGAAGAGTAACAGTTCAGTGTCAGGTTTTTTTTAGATCACAGTTTCAGCCTCAGCACACAACAAATGAATGACAGCTTTAATGTAGAACACACAATGTCCTGGCAGACCCCTTTTACTAAACAGTTTATACTCATGTTTAAAGTCTTTATTCAGAGCTACTCACTTCCAGTCTAAAATCATTGGTAGTATTTCTGCTTGCAAACCAAATATAGTACTAGCACCCAGATTCTTTTTTCAAGGAGAAGCAGAAGACACTGAAAAAGAATTTCATTCATTGAGAGACACACACTGCTATTTAAACTCTCCTTTCGACAATGCAGTATTGGATTATCCCTCTTTATTCCAACCATTTCTCACGATAAAACTGTGCTGCGTCTGCCCCACTGACACACACAACTGAAGTGAGCAGTTGGGGAATATAAGCAAATAAAAGACTGGAGTGGGTGACCTTTCTTTATGCTAATCTCCACAGAATGCACACTCACATGCATACACGCGCGCGCAAAAAGGTAGAGGATTTGTTCTCTGATTAATCAAAATAACATCACCAAAACATAAATCTTTTACCTGCTGTGTGTTTATGTATATCATTGTGTACCACGGTTTTTCCCAATCCGCCCACAACCTTATCTGTCAATCAGAGCTTCTCGTTGTGAGGCGTGACACACCCACTGGAGCAACTCATTCTTATATCACAATATCCTGAACCGGTCACCTTTATTTATTTGTATTGTACCAATAGGCAGGTGTAAACCTGTCCCTATCTTACTACTACCACCAGGTCGCTTATTTGCATTTCATTCAGTTATCCTGAAACAACGAAATCAACTCCAACCCACAGAGAAATGTTAAAGGCTATATAACTGTGCACCCATATTTCCTACCAATAAAAGCGCTTTATCAATACGTGACAGAATCAAATGTGGCGATTCTGCACTTAGGCAACTGAGGTTTATCAATTTTGGTTGTAGCTTATTGAACTGTTCCACTGCAGGATCAATAGAGCTGAACAGCATTGCTGCACTGCTGCTTGCGCCCAGCCACCGCACAGAAAGATGCAACATGAATGTCAATGCCAGCTTTGCTACAGCTACGGTGCAGTGGCGCGGTTCTTGCATGATATGGGAAAATAAAATGTTTCACTTTTATTCGAGCTCTAGAGATTTGAGAAGTCGGGGTTTAAAAGCATAGAGAGTTGAAGCTTAAGTCGACAGGTGGTGATGCGTTTTTTTTTTTTTTTCCTACCAGCATTTTTCCCCCCAGCCTTCACAGGTCTACTCACCGTCACTGCGGAGTGTCTGACTGCGTTGCACGTCGTCTGCCGTATCTCCGCCGCGCTCCCCGGTTTCAGCAGGTTCTTGGTGAATCTCCGGGTCGATTCAGCTGCCATCTCCTCATCTGAGCGGTTCCCTGTGCGCAAATCAGCCAAGTGCTCTGTGCAGCAGTCAGTTCCTGGTCCCTCGGTCTTAACACGAGCCTACCGTGCTGTGTTTACACACACACACACGCACACACCCGCTACACACACGCAGAGAGCGGAGTAGCTTGTGTGATCTGTAATTGACGTCAAGTTGGTTTAATCCAAGATCTGACGAAAGGGAAATGACGCTCAAATTAAAAGGCAGTCATTGTTTAGAGAGAGGGGAATGTCTTATTTTGAAGGTGGAAAACAACTTCCGACATGAGTCTTCATTCAGCCTGACATGTCAAAAGAAACACGTAATTTTTACTATAGGTAAATCAATATAAAATAATTCTGGTCGCTTTAAAAAAAAAAACCAAAAAACTATAGCAATCATAACCACCTATGGAAAGGCTGGGCATCTATTAAATATTAAATACTTTAAAATACATTCATTAATTTGAGTTGATATTCTAAAAATATGCCACTGTAGACTTTTTTTTTTTTTTTTTAACAAGAGGCTTTAAAATGTCCATAAGCCATCAGCAGTCCAGTCACGACCAAGGAAGGATAGAGCAGCATTTACTGTTGATGTTATAGGATGAGGACTACACAGTGGCCTGCAGCGACACCTAGTGGCAATATTCTAAACGCACCTCCTCCCCTCCTTCCTGACAAATTATCCTTTATTGATCAAAATACCTTATCAAGATAAGTTTGCCACTTGATGAAGATGAATTACAAATCTGTTTAACACCACAGCTTGAAATTTCCAGGTTTTTAATTAGAAAAGGTTATTTCAATTGTTAGACACCATCCTCACTTTTTTTTTTGTGTGTGTTTGGTTTTTTTTGTTGTTGTTCTTTGTTTTGTTTTGTTTTTTGTTTGTTTGTTTGTTTTGTTTGTTTTTGGTTTGGTTTGTTTGTTGTTGTTTGTTTGTATTAACTTATAAACAATCCTGCATTGTAGAAGTATCAGGAAAAATGGGAATCTTTCTGTCAGTTCAATAACATTCAAATGTTCCCACTTTAACATGTTTTAGTTCAATAAATTTGGAGCTGCATGTGAGGAAAATTTAGATGCTCCACATGATATAATCCTCCAGAAATTGTTTCAACACATAAGATTTATAACAAAAAAAAAAATCTATACGAAACTGTGAACTGAGAATGTAATGTTTAGTTGTTCTTGTTTGGAAGTTAAATTTATAGTTCACTGATGCCAACCCACCTCTTGGTCCTGTCCCTGCCCTGACATGAAAATTTTCCCCGTAATGAAATAAAAATACATATTAGGTTGTGTCTCTTTCTTTTTTCTTTCTCTCTTTCTCTTTATTTCCTCTCTCTCTCGTGTTTGACGGTGTGTATAGCTAAAATGAGTGTAGACTTTTGCATGAGGCGGCACACAAGCAATTGTACTATTAGTCAGATCAAGTTAATCTATAATCTGATATTATAACTTTGATAAAAATGTTCAACAGGACAATACAGTAATAAGAACCATGAATGCATTCATGCTCTACTTTAACAAAAAGAAAATGATAACATTTACAGTTTATGTATCTGTTCTTTTCATAACCATGAGGTTATTGAATTAATTTCAATTAAATCTGGCTTTGGCACAAACAGCTTGACCTTATCAGAGTTCTGATTATAACTAAATCTCAGTTTGCTTTCAACGACCATGCTGGTCAGTCAAATGCTTGAGGCTTACAAGTTAAGGCTACAGTTAACATCATATCAAGGTCCGTGTCACTGTTCACACAGTTTTAATATATGTTTCATACTTTAGATAAATGTCCTGTATTCAACCGATTTTACCTTGGTAGCTCAGCGTAATTAGGAGTTAATTTATTAACACAAAATTAAAATTCTGAGCTATGAAAATAGTATAATATTTTCAGTTTTCCTCTCTATATGTGCCCATTCACTTCATGAGCAAAGCAAATGATGAGGAACTAGGGGAATGCGCACAAGGAAAATGTAGAGAAGACTGAACCAGAGATGGGAGAAGAAGCAGAAACTAAATGATGAGAGCAGAGACAGAGCACCGATAGATAGATAGATAGATAGATAGATAGATAGATAGATAGATAGACAGACAGACACCATGGGTTCGGGAGGCAGACTCCCTCCACACCTTTAAGATCGAGCTGAAAACCTTCCTTTTCCTTGATTCTTATAGTTAGGATATGAGCATCTCCTGAGTTGGAGTCTGCATGTACAGGACCCAACTGTCCAGGTTATGCTCATTGCTCTTATAGTTATGGGTAGTCCAGTCAACCATTACTTATGTAGCAATGGGGATGTTACCTGATGCACTGAGATGTACCTTGCTCTATTTCTCTAATATATATTAATGTATAAATATATGCCAATATTGCAGTCTCTAACTTATTTCTCCTTTTTTCTGCATGTCTTCCTGAATAAGTGCAGCTGTACATGTTGTTCTGTCTTTCCTGTCCTCTCCACCCCAACCAGGCAAATGGCTGCCCTCCCTGAGCCGGGTTCTGCCGGAGGTTTTCTTCCTGTTCAAGGGGAGTTTTTTCCTTCCCACTGCCGCCGCGTGCATGCTCAGGATGGGGGATTGGATCGAAGTCATTAGTCGATGCAATCAGTTGGTTTCTATTATAGGATATGTATGAATTGGCTCGAAATGATGTGTATGTTGATTCGTGTATGTAAAGTGCCCTGTGATAACATTGTTGTGAAAGTGGCGCTATACAAATAAAGTTGAATTGAATTGAATAGATAGATGTCTCCAGTTAAGCACATTAAGGGATTTCATTTCTCTAAACATTTTAGGATGTTGCAGCATGGTGGTGTAGTGGTTAGCACTGTGGCCTCAAAGCAAGAAGGTCACTGGTTTAAGCCGAGGGATGGTTTGAACAGTGGCCTTTCCTTTCTGTGTGGACTTTGCATGTTCTGGGTACTCCGGCTTCCTCTCGCCCACAAGACATGCATGTTAAGTTAATTGCAATAGTTACTTGATAACTTATGACATGTAAGTTGCTTTGGAAAAAAGCATCTGCCAAACGAATAGAATGGTCACCCAGCTTCAACCTAAACCAGGGATGGGTAACTCCAGCCCTCAATAGCTGCCGATGTTTCCCTTTTCAACACACCTGATTCAAACTGAGACACTGATCAGAACTGGAGAAGCTATTGGATCATGTGATTTACCAAGTAGTGAAGGACAGTTGGGAACAAACCCTAAATTCTCACAAGAAGAAACAGACTTGCACTGACATCTTCTAAAGACTTGTTATTTTTATTTAAATAATAAAATCAAATAGGTTATAAATGAAAAAAAAATCCATAGTGACACTGGGATAAATTATCTTCTCATATCCCAGAGGGTGAAGAACGCACACGATTATCCCGAATAGTCATGAACTACATGACTTACTTCTGGGATTACAAATTTGGTGTACCAACTTTGACCTCTGGGTGGCAGTGTTACATCACAAATTGCACTGGATAAACCACCTGGAGAGATTAAAAATTCAATCAATGATCTTCACAAATGTTGAAATGTAATGTGTTGCATTATAGATATTGATATTAAGTGTCCCATTGACCCTAATGTAATATAATTTAAAGGCAATATACAGCTGTCTCTTGTTATGCACAGTACATCCTCCAGAAACAGATTCTGTTTCAACAGAGGTGTTGGGCCTGCTATCTGTAGAGAGCAACTTTTTAAAGTTCTTCTTCCTATTGTTTCTGTGGTTTGGTATTGAACAGTTTGATTAAAGCAGCTTATATGAAACTCTTGCTATATTTTTAATTCCCAGTCTTTTGTTTAATTTTTTTTATTAATATCCTTTTAGAAGCATTTTGGGAATAAATTTAATTCTGAAAATAAATAAAATGTAACTAAATAGAAGAGAAAAGACAGATATTAACATTTCTTGATGTGTTTCTTTCTGCTCTGACACTATAATTGCATTTATTTTTAAAAGTTTGTCATGTGAGGGTCAATTATGTACTATATGCAGGACCTGAGATATGTCTTGTTTATTAATATGTGTTTATAGACACGGTAAGAGCTCAGTTAACAGCAAGAGCAATATTAATGCCAAACAATAACAACATTAAATTCATCCTTCTGAAACAGGCAAGTTTCCCCAGAGCTGTTCCAACCCATCAATGCAAGGAAATTGCTTTGGAAATGTCCAATGGTGCCTGGCATTGAGATGTTGAAAGCACAGCAACATTTTTGGATATTGTGGGTTGCAAGATGGGCCATTTTAGGATTGGATTAACATTCACAATGGTATTTGTTGATTTAGGGATACTGTTGTGTACCTCAAGCTGTTCCCAAGAAATTTTTGTGGCATTGCAGTGCAGATTGTTCTGGTATGGCGAAGCTGCAAGAAGAATGGCATTTTGTTTACAATAATATTTAAGTGCATGGTATTTTTTACAGTAATAAGGAGTTTTGCTTGACGCAAGTGATGTGTACTTACTTACACTTACTTACATACCTTTTTGACTGCTGCAAACAACAGGTGGGCTCACTTCTGTGGAAGACTGGTTAAGCAATGTTTCAATTTCTGAATCTTGACCCTTAAAAGCCTCGGTGTAACAACTCCGTGCTGCACATAAAACCAAAAGTAGCTCCTCTGACATGATGCAAATATTAATTGTACAGCCTGCACAATCGGAAGTTGATCAAAAATCCTGTGCTGAACTCATGCTGCAAATAACACACTGTACTTTCCTGCTGTGTAGTTATGCATTTTTCATTTTACAAAAATTAATATCGTTAATGCCCCTTAAAAACTTAATATTTATATGAGTAATTCTTTACATACATACACTGCTAAATGTATATATATATATATGTACATGACAAACTTTTATTTTGGTGTGATGGTAATTTAAATAATTTAAATAATTTAAATCCTGTTTATCTGAAATGTGTAATTTCTATAAAATCTAAGCATAAGTCAACACAATCATCAAGGAAATACAAAAAGTCTTTCTTGTCTCCACTTCCTCAATACTTCTTGTGCTGATGTGTACACTACCAGTCATACGTTTCAGGACACTTTCACATTGGATTTAAGGGGAAGGTTTATCAACACTTAAGACCAGAGGTGCACTACAGTAAAAGCAGCAAGCAAGTCAATGTGTGGCACTGTAATATGATTGGATATTCAGTGCTTTAAATCTAGTTGGGAAAACATTAAAAGAACAAAAGATTAATTTATTCATTTATTTTTTCTTTGGTGTCCTGACATAATTCAAACACAAAAATTCTTTATTGCCCTATGTTCATTTTTCTAAATCTGGAAGTTCTGTGTGACCAGAGTATGACCAGAAATTGCTTGTGTGCTCTCTTTTGGGATTTTCAGACTCAGACTTGTCTGTGAAACAGAGGCAAAAAAAATGTTTGTGAACAGTAAAGCTGGGTTTATACTCGTGCAGCATCTGCATACGGTAGGACCAGCATAGCTGGCGCTGCTGAAATGTGCTCTCACACTCTCATTATTGTGTTGCAGTTTCTCTTAAACAGTTAACCCATACATTCAGTGAGAAGATCCAGAAATCTGGAAGCATGTAATCACAAATAGGCCCACCACAAGGAAGTACTCCCACATAGCTGTACTGCAAGCAGAGTGCACATCGGATATGAAAGAGGTGGGCCTTAGGCTCCTATAGCTGCTGCTTTTAAACTGAGCCAGTCAGGTTTAACTGATCAGCTTCCTCTTAGTAAACTGCACCAGTGCATGGTAAAACTATTTCCTGTATTGCTTATTTCACCTTAACCATACAACAAGTTCTGTTTCTGAAGCAACAAAAGCAACAAACACTATGGTTGCAAAATCTGGGCTCATATTTAATCTCGCCTAAAATAGAAACCGATCCCTACTTTTGGATGAGATGGTACATACAACTGAGGGACAGTTTGCCCCATGTTGTGCTAGTGTTTACGACTAATGAAGTGGCACCGAAATTTCAAAGGACACGTTATAGAAATCAATCCAAGTTCACTTCAGAGCTCCTACAGCCATAGAGTTAACCAGAAGGTGGGGGTGGATGTAAAGATGGGATTTACTGTATAAAGAGTCTGAAATGAAGATGGCAAATAAAGTATTCAAGAAATAAGTTCTGGTGCGCTCATAAATGATAAATTAATCTCATAATGCATGAGCCAGACAGTCATAAATGTACTGTGAGCTTCACCCTAATCCCAGTCCTGTATGGCTGACAGTAAAGGTCAGCTGAGAGGTGAAAGTGAAATACAGAAAACTGAGCAGCTGAGGAAGAAAAAAAAACGTAGTGAAGAGGTTTGGAGAAATGCTGGAACTCTTCAGGCAGGAGTTGGACACAGAGCAGCTTTAGGCAGCCTATATTTCTTGTCAAGTCCACAGATTCAATAAAAAGATAGCCCTCTCCAGCATCCACAGGTTTCTCAATTCAAGACCATCTTGAGGACAGAGAAAAGAAAGAGGCTATTCAAAACTTTTTGGGAAAGCTGCACGATCAAATTTCTGCAGGCCAAGCTTTTCCCAAGCGTCTAATTCTAATTTCCTTTTTCACAAGCTAACACACAAGAAGTGCATGTCCATCTGCAGTTGCCTAATCCTATGGAAGACATAGAGAATAATGGTGTTTGGGGGGTTGGATATGAGTGTATGAGAGATTCCTTTAAGGCTGTGGAAAGTAACCTGCCTTGTATAAGACTGTGTATAGAAAATGGGAGTTTTTGCCAGAAGAGAGCAAGCTGATAGTGGAGATACAACCACAGAGAGAGACTTTCAGAGAGGGAGAGTTGCTGTTATTTTCTGGAGCAAACATCTGAGTGTTTTGAACACTCAAATAGCCACATGACAAGCAAATGTAGGGGAAAATCCAGCTGATGTTTGATTATTATTTTTTATCTGAAGCATGACAAGCAGCTAAATTACAAATGAACTAGGGAAACTCTTTTCTAAATACAAAAACTCTGCATTGAGTTAAAGAGAAAAAGGCTGACTTCAGTGCTTTAGTGATAAACTTCTTAATTTCCTAATTGTCTTCCTTCAAAATGAACTTTGTTTCATTGCAAAGCGTGCATAAGCAACATCAGTTGCTCCATTGTCTGCCAAGCCACTCGAGTATCACATCTAGCATTTTCATATTGAAACTGTAGTTTGCTCCTCTCTTGATATTTGACTGATTCTGTTTATGCTTTTTTATAGTCTGGCTGATCTAAACAATATGCTTTCAGAGATGGATGATTTACAGAAGACACTGCCATGCAGTGAAATGGACAGTGCAGAATTGATCTGAAACTTCAGTTGCTCAGTAAAATATATAGGCCAGCAAAAGCAGCCTGCATATCAGCGTATTTACTCAATTGTGTGTTCACACATTTGTGAAGACTCATATTTGATCTAACTAGTTAAAGGTAGCATGTGTTGCATATTATACCCCTAAATGTCACCCATAAACAAACTTTCTTTATTGTTATTTATTTGTTTTTGCCTGTTTTGTCATGTAAAAAAAAGTTTACCATCATGTAAAGAAATGATTAGTGTCATATTGTCACACTTGAGAATTAAGAAGTAAATACTATGATGATGATGTGTGTACATATACTGACATAGGTTACCTCAACATCAGCAGAACTTATGCAGCTTGTCACCATCCATCCTGGTTTTGTGTCTTTTTATTCTCTTTTTATACAGTGGAGTTTGTCCAAAGTCAAGCATATATGAAATGTTGCACTGTGAGTCCAAACTCTGAGATATTAGATAACTTGCCCTTTTTTATTTGTTTTGTATTCTTAGTTTTTACCTTTCTTTTTGTTCTTTTATGAATGAATAGTGATCATCCTGTCTTAGTGTCTTCCATTCATTGTGTGTGTGTGTGTGTGTGTGTGTGTGTGTGTGTGTGTGTGTGTGTGTGTGTGTGCGTGTTAGAGAAGAGTGTCTGGTGCCTGGGGTGAAATCAGGCAGATAAAAGGCTGTGATGAGGTCTGGATCCTCAGAATCCTGACAGCTGTAGATTAAATTAAAGAACTTCTGACAAATCAAACAGATTTCTCTCTCTGTCTCACCCTCTCTTTCTTTCTATCCCTCTTTCTATTCCTCCTCACCCCCAGAGCCCTCATCAGGCAAGCTGGGTGTGGAGCTTGAAACAAAATGGATTTCATCTTTAAGGGCTTGGGCAGGCTTTGAAACAGCACCAGCTGCCGGGTCTACTTGTCTCTCTTTTTCTCTCTTTTTTTTGTTTTACACCTCTTTTGGACTCATTGGCTCGTCTTTTTTTTTAGATACTTCAACTAACTTTAGCCATATTGTGACAGATAAAGGTGGAACATCAGGAGTTCAAACCATCACAGTAATTTAGAGATGAAACAGACACATTTTCCAGGTTCTGAGAGACCCGCTCCAATTGGCACATCAAACGTTCACACTTGGGATTCCAGGGAATGACAGAGAGCACTCTGCTCCCACAGGATCTAAATGCTGCTGTAATAAGATGTTAGCATTTTCTAATTTGGCATTTTTGGCAGTTAACTCTACTTCAGTATGAAAATATTTGTCAAAAAGATCTTATGCTGACCCAGGTGAAGCATGTTTGCATTCTCAAAAACACTCCTGTGTTTTTCAAAGTGTGTTTGATGCATAAAATGAAAGTATTTTTCTCCGTATGTCTTAATATGTTGATTTTGTTTTTGAATAAACTCTGGCTTATTCTCCTTCAGTCTAAATTACAGTAACAGCAGTATTCATGGTGATGAATGGAAATTAAAAATACATATCTAAGGGCAACATTAAGAAGTGATGGCAGATAAGTTTTTATTAGGGGAGATTATGCATTTTTTATGTGGATTTTGCTCTGGTGCATGTTGATGATGAGCAAAAAAAAATGGCTGAAAGTTTGAAGAAAAAATGAATAAATAGTCAAAGAAAAAAAATTTAATTATTTGCTTTTTATTTTATTGAGTTTCTATTTTCTTCTGCTTTTTCTTTTTTCTTTTTCTTTTTTTTACAAAAGCTAAAACATTACATTATCTTATAGCCAAGCAAGATTGTCATCTGCAGATTCGGCGTTCTCTTGTTCTTGATCAAGAATGAAACTGAATTCCTTCAACACTTATTCCAAATTGAAACAAAAAAGTATGAGATGAGAGACTGAACATATTGTTGTTTTGCTTTATTAATAATAAATGAAAATTGATGGACATGACGAAAGAAACATCAATTCAGACTAAAAATTGACTAAATTGTTTGATAAATTTGATAACTTGGGTTTAAAATCTGCAACCTATGAAAATTCCTCAATATGAATTGTTTTGTGGTGTACCACATTGAATTGTCAAAAATATTTCCAGTCACTAGAGAGCAGTGTTGGCCAGTGACTAAAGGGGAGATGCTAATTGTGAGTTGGATAGAAAAATAAAGAATGTAAAAAGTGTGTGGACTCAAAAACGCCCAAGCTTTAGCAGCTGGTCAAACACACCAAGCAGGGGTTCAAACAGGAGCTGTGTGTGTGTGTGTGTTTGTGTGTGTGTGTGTGTGTGCGTGTATGTGTTGGGGGGGTTCTCTTACCCGACTCCTCAGCCCTCCTGCTCAAACCAACTCAGAATTAATAAGCTCATTTGCCAAGGAAAACACTCTAATCAGTGGGTTTCCTCTCATTAAAAGTTAATTAGTTTGACACGAGTTTCCTGCAGAAGAAAGTATTGGCCACTTACAACTCATTAGAACCAAAGGAAAACATCAAACTGAGGAAAGCTGGAGGAGAGGAGGGAGAGGAGGAATAAAGCACACATACATACCTAAACACTGCAATGTCCAGTACACACTGGAGGACTCACAATGGCTGGCAAATCTACAAACACGTGCATCACTTTGTCATTTCAAAATGATAGTGACATATATAAACACACATGCCAACACACATATACATAAAGCCACACAAGTACTGTACTTGTTTACACATGTTTGTACAGATAGATTGCAGTACTGCAATATCATTTTTAAGACATGCACATTGTTATCTAACTTTTAGTCTTTGACAGCTTCAGCAAAGGCAAAAAGCAGTTACCTCATAACCACACGACACCAACTAAAAGACTAAACTTTTTTATGAAATATGAGACACACATTTTCAGTACCAAGGACTTTGTCTTCAGAAGTACCCAGACTAGGAATGGCTTGGCTTATGGGCTTTGACTTGTTTTAATGTAATTTCATTCGAAACATTCAAAAACTCATGATATATTTAGATTTCTTAAGAAAAAGTATGCTGTATTACTGAACAAGACTGCTCAACATGAGTGTAAACAACACATTCTAGTTTAACAATGACGTAAAATTGCACAGTTTGACCATTCATACTGTTTTATTTTTCCCTGGTCAGCAATGAAGACATTGATTCAGTGCCAAATGTTGCTGATTTTTGTTTTAGTTCACATTTGAAAGGCAACGTATTTATCTTAAACAACAGATGTCAGATAGTGTAGCATCTTCATTATTGAAGAGCTGATGTTATTGCACCACAAGCATTCCTTGTAATTATAACTATCCGATGTTCTCAAATTTTGTTCATCTTTTTTGCAGACCTTTGGTGAAGGAAATGTGCATTTTTAGGGGGGGGCATTTGGGAGAGGACCCATTTTAAATCCTGTCACATCACTACTCACATTGTAAACAACAATGACAAACTACAAATATTGTAAAATCAAAGACAGCATCACCTATACAAGCAAGCCACTTGTTATCTAATAAGCCATATGATCATACTAACCATGTTCCATCTTCCATCAATATGATATAAACATTTATTTTTGATTCACTTAATACATTTCAGTAATACATTTTGTATGCTACATCCATCCATGTGATCCTTTTCTTCATATTTTTATAATTTACAAGATCAAATTACTGTCTGTTTTTTATGTGAAGTGACATTATAAATCATTACTTCCATACCACCCACTAACTATGAAGAGGTAGCCTTAAGGAAAACACAAAGGTTGGTAAGCAGGCAGACTTCGCAGGATTTTTGCAGAACTTTTTCATTTTAAAATTCACATATATGACCTCTCACAGTTTCTATGTTACACTCTATAGTACATTTAATTTGATCATATTTCTGTCCTTGCACCTTTAGATGGCATAAACCCTAGAAAAATCTCTTTACTTATTACTAATTAATGATTTTTTGTTGTGCAGAGGCAAAGAATAATTGCATTTTAAAAACAGACACAAAGAGTTTTGAAATCTTTTTGAAATGTTTCATTTTCGTAAAGTTTCATTCATCAAGAAACTTTACAATCCATAAGTGTATGATTGAGGATTTATATGGGCACTTCATATGCTTCCACGTACACAAAAGTTTCTCATGAAATGACACAAGAAAACTGGTGCAACAAGGCTGAATACTGCATTCTCTATGTTGCAACACCAAAGCAGGTGTGGATTACTTCTCATCACTTCAATGTTCCAATCAGCACTTTGCTAAAGGAAATTAAGACTCACGTTGCATTTAGAGTGGACAAAAGTCATGAAAGATCTGTGAATAATTTGGAAAACGTATTGGGTGGAATAACAGAAAAAAACTGTTTGTTATCTGAGAGTGAAAAATGGCAATTACAATGTAGTTGTTTTATGCCAAAATAAACACATGTGCAACTTTAGTGCTGACAGTGACTAAAATTGCATATGGCGAATCCAAGCCACCTTGACTGAATTTTGGTCTCTGCCTCTCCACACTGTTAAATAAAGTTAGTTACCCACACGCTCCCCCATTTCCTCACTCACTCCATCTCTCCATTGCTCTCCAATCTCCCTGATCTGTCCAGTCTGCTCAGACTTCCTCTTGTTAATGAATCATGAAGTTTGACTTTTACTCCTTAATAAGCTGTGTTTTGCAGAGCAAGTGGAGAACATGGAGTTTGTTTTTGTTTAATTAGCCCAGCAGGTTCCCTGGGCATGGGGCTCAGTAAGGGAGAAGGCTGAGGACCATGGAGTCGCATTGGGTGAGGAAATGCTGAGAGGCGGCCCGCGCTGCCAGGTGGCCATAAGATGAATGGGTGCAGGCATAGACTGAGACGGGGCAGGAAACGTAGTGGCATGGTGCTGTGAAGTGAAGAACAATGACAGGAAATGGAGTGGAGAAAACATGCTGGCTAGTGCTGAAAGAGGCCTGGAAAGAAGGAGGGAGAGGAGGCAATGAAAGAAATTGAGAAAGGAGAGAAGATTTTAAAATACAGACCAAAGAACAGTTTGAATTTTTTTTTTTTTTTTTTTTTTTTTTTGAGAAATTGTTAACAAAATCGATGCAAAGATTTTAGCAATAAGAAAAGATACAGTATAAAAGAAGGGGATGTGTTAGACATTCACAGCTATGAATATTTACTTTTGATCATATTTATTTTGCTTCTTTCAATTTAGTGTAGTTGCACTGAAGTTCAAACTGACAGTTATAACTGCAATTTATTTGCATCTGCATATATTTTTTTCTTACTGAACTAACTCAAGACACAGAAAATGTGATTGTTAAAAAGGTAATAAAACAATAAATAAACTGCCTGTTTGCAGTCTGTGGCATTGGTGATTAGCTTGTCGTTTGTTTATATTTCAACAAAGACATCAGCAATGTCACTAAGCTGGTGTTACTGGTGTTTCTTGGTCTTCAGATTTTACATTAAGGAACATAAAATGACCTTGTATTACCCATTTTACCAACACACCCTATCTTTCTTAAGCCTTTCAATGCCAAAACCATGAAAATAAAAATAAAGTTTAATTAATATGAAATCTGAGTTTGCCCCTTGAACAAAAAATTAATAAATAAATAACCCAAAATTCTTTTGGTGATATTTACCATTTATCACCATGTTACACGTCCAAATTATTATAGTGTAATCCTCTGTTTTCTTGTATCTATTAGGAGGCAGAAGATGAGTATCAGATTGTGTTCAACAGGATTTTGAGCAAAGTTTTCATCCACAAAGTGATGCAAAATGTCTCAGAAACTGTATATAACAAATATGTCAGCGCAGTCTGAAACTATATTGAAGATCAGAGTCCCATTGTAGACTAGATTTTACAGATGACGTGGGTTTCTTTTAGTTCACCGTGTGGTGCCACTACAATGACTAAATAAGCCAAACCAAATATTCGTTCTATTATATTCTTTGTTTTAAAGTAATAGTGCATAAGTTTCTTACATTAAAACTGTACTTCTGGCTCGTTTTGATGGCACATTGACATTTATTTTGTACCTTCCTGGAGTCCTTGTTGCCCTGCAGCGTTCCCAGGCTGAAAAACTGCACTTCACAACTTTGTGTTTCCAGCTCAACATGTCATGTGACAGCTGCATTTTGCATTAGACCACATCAGAAACTGAATTACAGCACACTGTCCATTTTGGACCTGCTCTGTCAATGATTCAGCAAATAAACACCAGTGGACAATACTGGCAGAAGTAAGAAAAAAAGTGACAGCATGAGATCAGACACAAGTCTGTATTTGACTTACTGACAGGATGCAAGACTGATGCAAGGCATATGCCAAATCAGCTTTTGGGGGCAGCAAAGTGTAAAAATCTGGCAAAGTGGTAATGGTGCTCTAATTGAGTCAAAGTCTTTTAGCTTCTCTCTATGTCTAGTTGGATTTTTGGTCTTAAGAGACAGACTTGATTTAACTTTAGAATTTGCTCTTATTTAACAATACGGTGGGCTGAGATTAAATCCAGTTGTGATGATTAAGGTTAGAAATAGTGGCTTGAGGAAACATTATCTGGGGAAGTACATACAAAGAAAATCACAAATATTTGCATCTGTGTTTATAGCATAGACTTGTGAGATCAAAGTTATCAAACTATTCATCAGAATGAACCTTTCTAGAGTCAATATCAAAGATTTCACCTCAGAGCCTGACCTTTCCAGCCAGTCCCATTTCTAAAACACTCCACCCTACCTCCTGACATACACACCTAAGCATACCCACACCCTGCTACCCCATGATCAATCTTCTCCCGGTCACTACGACAGCAAAGCACAACGCCAATCACATCAACATGGTTGGAATGCCACACTCACCCTCTGACAAAATGTCACTGGAGAGGCTATCAGGATGGTGTGTGAGAATGTGAGTGTGTGAGTGAGACAGCAGAAAATCTGACATATAGTAGCTGTTGGTGAACAGAAGAGTATGTTTTGAGATCCACATGCACTCTAACTCTTTATAACAGATTAAGAACTGATTTAATCTTTTCTGTTTTGGATCAGCTGAAGTGATCCCTGCATTCTAAGATAAAGCCAGAGGCTACAAAGACAACACCATCATGTTAATCCTTAATAATAAGGTGGCAGTTTATTTAAGAGAGTAAACTAACAGCAAGATGAAACAATCAATTTATAGCTTAATGAAAACAACAAGAAATCAATTTACATTTTGCACATTTGGGCCTTACCCTAAATGATTATGTTTCACAAACCATTATTAAACAATGAAGGATTATCATTTTTTTTAGTGTTTATTTATTTATTTAAAGGGCTGCTGCCAACATGATGGAGCCCAGCCAGACTGTATTTTATTGCCTTACCTGATGACATTGTGTTTTTTTGTGAAGTATGATGCCAAGATGACACGTTGGAGCTCATCTGAGTCTCACATACTAAACACAGTTGTCTGCGTTCTCATGCCAAACTAACCTGGACTACTTCACCTGTGTTTCTGACCCAGTGGTGCCACTTAGCTCTGTATGTGTAAGCAGTTGGCTAAATCAAAGAAAATTGGTGTGCGGCACTGCTATGTAAGAAAACAGAATGAAACAAGCCCAGCTGTGCCAAGTGCCGATTTATTGGTGAGTTTTTAGTGCATGAATCCTTTGTTTCTTTTTTATTCATGAGTAGCATAAGTAATGATATATGACACCCACAAAACCTATCCTGGAGAAGTTCTACAAATATCTTTATAGTTACAATTGAACTATAATTTTAAAACTAATCTTAAGAAAAACTTAAGAAAAAAATTAACCACAAAACTATTTTTGCACATATTTGCACACTAAGTGTATCAACTTGTATAATTTTCCCATGGCATTTTTTCACAGCAGATATTCATGTTGTAAAGCAGAAAAGTGCACAACTGTTCTGTTTCCTATTTCCTATTGTGTTCACATGGCAACCAAAGCATTATGCTAAAAGTTTTTTTTTTTTTAAATAAAAATATTCAGATTATAATGTTTGCATCAGTTGTTTATATGATAATCCATTTATATACCAGTTTACATGTTATGGACAAGGTCCGTTCAATGACTGGCTGTGATGTTTGCACAGATTCAGTCTTTATTACATGTATGTCTCACAAGCCAAAAACAATTATTACAATTTCCCCCTCATCTCCAAAATGTGTCTTACTTTTTTCGTGCAGTCACCTTGTTGCAGAAAAGCTTAGAGCCCACATTGGCAAGCAGCATTGTGTGATGCAGATCCTGGAAAAACTTTGACAAATTTGTGTGCATGTTTAAAAAAAAGGGTCTAATAATACAAGTATCATAAATTCATGATTGCTTACTCTGAAAGTGAGTTTATTACGATAGAGGCAATTATCAGAACAAGGTTAATAATAGGATTGCTATCAGAAGACTGTAGAGCATCTAAACACACCCGAATTCAACAATGGACAGCACAAATCACAACCCTGAAACTGAAGCAGTTAAATGGCTGTCAGCTGTAATATAATTTAAGCATTTAAATGTGTACCTATTCCTATGGTTGTCATGTAAAATAAAACTAGTGGGAAAGCAATATAATACTAAAGTGTGTGTGTGGGTGTGAATCATAGATTGCACATTGCAGGAAGTTGATGCATTCTTTCTCACTTGAAATGAACAACTATTAAAAAGTACATAAAAAGCTCAAATTGCTAAATTTGCTAAAACAAGTGAGTAAATAGATAGCTTTTTATTTAGATTTTAATCTCCACTCGATATCAAAATTATTTTATTTGAATATTTGCATGTTTATTGTGCCTTTTTGCATCATGTTATTCTTTATTATGTAGGTATACCACTAGGTTGCATGTTTTTATGTTTTGAGACTATATACTACCATGAAGACAAATTTAGGTGGATAATAACCATTATTTTTAAAGTTGTGCTCTAATAACATTTGTTTGTAAAAATTTATAACTAAAGCATCATTTTGCCTTGATGAAATTACAGTGAGAAAAGTGTTGTATGTGCAGGGTTAGTTGTGTTCAACTAAATTGTACAAAGAGAACTGCACTCACAATTGGTTTTGTTAGGAGTAGCTCTGCAGGCTATGGATCAATGCTAGCTGGGAGCACCTACATTTCAGACATCAGAAACATTTGCATTGTTTGATTTTGGGTAAACCGAGTTTAGACATAAGAGTATTACCCCAAAGGTTTACTCTGTGCTTTTTAAAAAAAATATGCATTTGTGTGTGTGTGTGTGTGTGTGTGTGTGTGTGTGTGTGTGTGTGTGTGTGTGTGTGTGTGTAGGGCAAAGTGGGGTTATATTTGGAGAGATTGATATTCTCTATTTACAGAATGAATTATATTAACCAAAGAAGAGGTCGCTGACTCTGGCTTACATGTTGGGGCTGAGGGGAGTGTCTGGAGTTGAACAATATCAGTGTAACCTCTGCTTTAACCCCACATATGAGCACTTATTGATTCATTCACTTTGAAGAGGTCCTTGAAATTGTTTCGATGAGGAACTATTGTGGCAGTCTGTTGGGGCATCCAAGGCACCAGTCCAAATGAGAATGTCTCCAAGCTGGAGACAGATAGACAAATTTACAAAGACTGTGAAGAGAGACAGACAGACACAGACAAAAATTAAAAGGGGGAGAGAAAAAGAGTAAAGGAGCTATTTTATAAAAAATAAATAAAAAAATAAATAAATAAGAGAGAACTCCTTGTTTCAGAAACAATGACTTTCCTGCCAATAGAAAGTGATGGCTGAGCTGTTGCAATATCCATGTCTCTGACAGAACTCAGAGCGTATCAGGCTTATTGCATTACATGAAAAAAGGGAAGGGGTAGAAATAATCAAAAATGCATCAGAAATAATGCACTTTTCAGACTCTATCCATCATTGTTTCGGCACCCTCGATCCTTTACGAGAAGTGAGTGAGCGGAGGGAGGGGGCGAGGCGCTTGCTGCCGCTTCGACCGCCAAAGAGCAGGATGGGTAATTAAATTGTGTGTCGCTCTCTAAGAACTAAAATGAATGAAATAGATGAATGCTATTGCATTATGCCACAATCGTGACCTGCAGAAAACTAATGGCAGAATAATAGTTTTAGGTACTGGCTCTGTTCCTCTGACAGCCACTTGCGTGAATATGCATCAGAACTTGCAGTCAGAATTGTTTGTCCTGCGCTTGACTATGAAATGGTACGCCTGTCTCTCAGTCTGTTAGCCTGTTTGTCTATATCCTTACTTCTTTAACAGTTCTCCCTCGATTCATCTATCCATCCATCCATCCACTCACCTTTCTCTCCCAGGCTGCCATGCTTGTATCAGTCTATTCACCAGGCCAACACTTTTTTTTAAAAAGCAAGCAGCAAAACCAGCCGTCTTTTTCTCTTTTCAACATGCCTCCCAGAGAGGGGCGCCTTGCTTTGTAGTTTGTTGACTGTAAAGAGCTGAGAAAATTGTCCTGAAATCCTGAGCAAAAAGGAGAGTAAATAAAAGATCAAACCAGGCCTGTGAGCAGAACCAGCGGCCTGGTACTCAGTGCAATAACTCACCATGCGTCGCTGTGCATTAGCATGATGCATTTACTCTGGGGTGGAGAGAGTTAGCCAGGAGCTTTTTTTTTTTTTTTTTCAGTTGCTGGCGTGTTTACTGTACAATCACCAGGAGTCATATTGCATATTCTGCTATAAAGAAGTACAGTTTAATGGGGCTTTAAAGTTTAACAACTTCCTCATCAGGGATTCATTTTTACCTTAAAAGTAAAAAATTTAAATACTAACACTGAAAGGATGTTTTTCTTTATCAACAAACAGGGTATCCTTGGAATACAACACGTGAGCAATGTGATAAATTGCTTTTTCTTGCCTTTTATGGTAGGCTATTGATCTCTAACTATTTAATTAGGATGGAAATATTAAAATGAATTTTGATTTGACAGCACAGATGTATTTGCTTTCCTCATGTGGCGCCTGACCAGAAGATGGCAGCACCCTGCTATGCTTTGGCATTCTCTGGTCTCCATCATGTCCATCAGTCTGCTCCTGCGTTATACCCAATGATAGATAGAGATGTTGTGTGGCAGCACTTGCTACACAGTGTAGGTCACTGGGCTGACTACGGGCCTGGCCCTTCTTGCTGCTCTCAACATTTGAACACACTGAACCAGTTAACTGGAGGTTTCCTGGATCATCTCACAAATCAACAGCTGATCAGCAGAATCACTTCTGACACATCCTGGCAGGGAATGCTAAACATAACTTAACAAATAGCTGTCTGGGTAAATGGATGAGAATATGCCAGCCATCTGAACACACAAGACAAATGTACACAAACCTTTTAAATGACAGCTCAAACTTTGCAATAGCCTTGAAGTAAAAGTTGTTGTCCTATTGTTAGATATAGACAGCCTAGGTTTATTTCTGTTTGTATATGCTGGAGGGGGTTGTAGCTCTGCTCCTGTTGGCCCTGTTATTTGATTTCCTCTTTTACAAAGGCCATTGTCAGAGCTCATGTCAAAAGAATGCATGCAATAACAAAACAAGCTTGAATGATAAATACCAGTTTTTTTTTTTTGTTTGTTTTTTTTTTGCAGTGTATGTGTGTTTTAATGCCTGTGTATCTTCAGGGCTGCGCTGTTAGTGATCTTCCTAGAGGGTGCCTGACAAAAACAGTCTAAGACACACAACTAAAGCAGCTTGAGACTCCTCCAACCCTCTAATGATGCTTAATGATACGTATCAGTGGTGGAATACACACCCAAACACATGCACACACACAAACACCCTTCAAACCCCTCCAGGAGCAGCAGCACCTTCCCGACTGTGGAATTACACACAGGCGATAATCAGGTCAGCCTGCAGGTCTTCAGAGATTGGAGGTGTTCATAAACATTCCTGCTGTTCTTTCGTGTTACTTCCTGCGGTAAAACAGTGAGGCGCTCCGGTTCACCCGACACAGGCCTGCTCGCCCCTGGGTGCACCGTCTATGTGAAGAGACACACACACACACACACACACATCTTCTTTGGGGTATTCAAACAGACTTAGGCTTCATGTAGACATATCAGAATATTAACCAGATCATTAGCATAAAAAGCCCTCCCAGTCATCTATTTCTGATTTGACATTTGTCATTGAAATCAGAACCTCGACTTAAAATTATATCTAACAGCGTTATACATTTCTTTTAAAAACCGAACAAGTGTGTAAGCGTGTGTGTGTGTAAGATATCACTTGAGGTTGTTACTCGAAACCTGCTACCTCCTCAAACCTTCTGCAAACAAAGACCAAAAGGAGACAAAGGCGTAGGTTCAGTGCATATCTCTTTTTTGTTGTTAATTTTTTTTTTTTGCCTATTTTTTTAAATGTCTGTCTTTTACTTTTCAAAGTTTTGACTTTTGCTCTGCAGTCAAATCAAATTCTTTAAGTAAATTGATTTGGCTCGCCAAACTTTTCAAGTTTTTTGATGCAGCTCCATAAAAAATGTTCAGTATTCCACTTGTTTGCTTTGTAAAGTTCACAAACAAGTCTTGTTGTTTCTCTCATCTGAATTTGGGGACCCGGGGCCAGTGAAGGTGCAGTGAGGATCTTTTTATGTTGAGAGAAAAATACTTGTGTGATGACTCAAATCGTATATTCAGTCATGGAGTTAAACTTTTTGGAACTGGTTGAGGTTGTACATTTCTCTTTTCATTCATTTTAGGAGTCCTTTGGCCAAAATTAATCTTGTGAGTGAAATCGAAGAAAGTAAAACATTTCCTCCCAGGTTTAGTATAATCTCCAGACCTGGGCAGGCTATTGCAGCTATGCTTTATTTCCTTATATTTTGCTCCTTCGTTCAGTCTGCCTGCTTCTCCTAGTTCAGTCAGTCACATTAATTAATCTCAAAAAGATGTTTTGTGATGAAAGATGAAAGTTAAGTTATTGCAAAGTCAGGCAAATGGTGTTACTCAATAGTTGAGAGAATTTAAAAAGTCACAAATTGGCTGCATTCTTTTTAGGGCAGTATCAATGAAAAAAAAAAAGCATCTCCTTTCCTTTTTTCAGGTTGTATTTTTCTTGCATAATTGTTCTTGACACCAAATTAGATCAGTAATATTTATGTTGAAATATTAAAGATGTTTCTGTTGTCAAACTCTGCCTTATTTATGTTGGGAAGAATAGCAGGATTCCACTAAATCACAAAATGGGTCAATAAACACAAACTACTTACTAGTAATTGCTATTAACTGACTCTAAGTTGTTTTAGGCTGGATTTTTCTTTTAACACTAAATAATAATCCAGTTCACTCTTGATTCTCAGTCTTTGCTCTGATTGACCAATGCTTTCTCATAAAATGGACCTAAATACTGTCCCAACAGCGAGCAGCTAGGCTCTTCAGCTCAGCGCTCCTTAGTGTCAACATGTCTCCAGCAGAGCAATGTAAACAGCTCAGCCACAGCAGAGGACCCACTGGTGGAGGCTGATTACCCTAAAAGCTGCCCCCAATCAAATGAAAGTATGAAATAAATAACCAAATGGAAGTATGAAATAAATCACAAGCGATTAGCTTTGCTTCAAGGGTTGGCATCTGGCTGGTGTGACCAAATCCGAGGGTCAGGTTTAATGCATCAAAATAAACAAGTCAGACCAGCTTTGTTTGTAAATGCACCAGACTATACAATACATTTTTTGTACGCTGCTGTTTTGATGATGAATTACAAAGAGGACAGATACCAAGTCTGAATGATCAAGATGCATTTGAGCAAGAAGCTTTTAGTTGCTTTACTAATGGGAGAGGAGCAATACCACAAAACACAAAATATTCATGTTGATATTCAGATTACTTTCTTTATTGCGGGACAGCGTTTTATACTGATGCATCATTCTGGTGTGGTAGCTTACAAATAAAATTCTGCATTTAATTGGCAGTGACAGAAGTATAAAGAAGCACTGCGTGTATTGTGCATGACAAGGTTATTTCACACCCATGCAAGGTAAGAAAGACCAGCAAAAGGGGAAAGCAAAAGGTTGTTGTGAAAGTGCAAAAGAAAGGGGCAAATAAGTAATATTAGGGCCTAAATGTGATACAGTCTACTGTCTGTGGGGGACTGAGGCCGTGGTTATGGTGTTAACATAATGCTGTAAGTGTGATAGCCATGTAATAGCATGTCATTAAACTGTTATGGTTACACAGCTCAGTGGAACAGAACAGTGGGTGTAAAACCTTGAACAAGGCAAGGCACTTCAAGCTCCAGCCAAAGCAACCATCTATAGGGCAGAGGGGAATGTGCAGCATGTGTGTGTGTGTGTGTGTGGCATCTCATCACAGCACCCAGTCTGATTTGTGTATTCAACATTACAGTTTAAATAAGCACAGCGACCTTGTGCCACGTTTCAAGTATTTGATCAAAATCCAATATATCTAAGTAAAGCAGAGTAATGGCCCACTACCCAAAGAAAATACACTGATAAATTGTGTTTCAGCTGCAAGCCTGAACACAGAAGTTAAAGCATGAGAGCGTAGAAGAGACGTGGCAACTGAAACGAGGGGAATTTCTGGTTTGCCTCGCACATTTGTTTCTGTTTTATTTTCTTGCTAGCTGAATGTTTACTGTCATGTCTCAAAGTGCTTTTATTATTTTACCTCAAATGAAGGCTGAAAACATGAAGACATTCACAAATTGTTGACTGAAGCTAGTATGTATAACAAAAGTCTAGCATCCTGACTTGAGGAGTGTTTATAAAGCATGACCTTGCAGCTCTGTTCTCATCTCAGTCCAAATGTGGTTACACCTCCGTCCTCTGTGCCAGAATCTGTCTCTTTTCCGACTTCTCCCCTTGCCGCAGCTGGGTTTGAAACCTTTAAAAAAAACTTTCTAAACTACAAATCTATGTCCTGACCAATGTTATTACAATCTTTAACATGCCAGTATACACTGATGAAAGCGAACAGTAACGTGACCTGCATGTGGATTTATACAGCTCTGTGAAGGTTGACTGCTGCTGGGTGGGTGGATGGGTGGGTGGGTTGATAGTGCAGGGAAACTGGTCTGCTGTCAGCCTCAACACTGGTGCTCTGATCTCCCCCCTTCTTCCTCTATTCTCTGCTTACATATCCTTTCATTTCCTTTCTGGAAAATCTGTTCTTCATAATATCACACACAGAGCTAGAGTGGGAAAGTGGGAAGTCGCCTAAGAGAGGCAAATGAAATTGTGGAAAACTTCCAAAAAAAAAAAGAAAATTTGAAATCTCCCAGAATTTCATCCCTCATGTGGCTGGAGTCCAATATGGAATATTGATTGTGTGTGTTGGTAAAGGATTTGATTGAAATTTCACTGTTGATGACTGTTGATGCTAAACGACACAGGCAAAACTGGGATTGTACATTCAGAAGCTGAAGAGTACAGATGAGCTTTGAGCTGCGCCAGCAGAGTAATACGACATAGATTTGAAAAGCACCAAGTATATAAAGTGTCAAGTACTACAGTTAAACTTGTCAGGATTATATTATCATGTTTGTAGAAAAGACAGAGAAAATGTCCTTGGCCAAAAGTCAACAAACCTAAAGCAAGAGTGCCGTTTTCATAGCGGTAACTAACAGCGTTACCAATCTACCAAGTATAATTATACAGCTGAGATCCGATCTTCATTTTTTAAATTTGTTTTCTTTGATTAAAAGTCTGCAGTGTGTTACAGTATCTTTACTTTTTAAACGTTTTCAACCACACTCCTCATAGATAGGCATTAATATCTGACTGTATGCCAGTGCAGGATCAGCCAGAGGCAGCTGAACATCTCCAGCTCAGATGAGGCTCTGTGAGTGCTTCTAGATGGGGTAGGAGCCTGTGGCATTGAAAATAGTAAACTATGCTTTCATGTCAGTCTCCAAAAGTCTCTAATAAGGCCTGAAAAAGTCACTAGATTTGCCACCAGTCTCTATTTGTTGTGAGACACGAGAGGGGTCTGAAAGCTCACTGTACATAACGCCAACATCTCTAAGTCGACACTGCTTTAGCCAAGTACTAACGTGTGCATCACTGTAATCAGTGTACCAGGATACTGTGAACTGACCAACGTTCTGTCTTGTTTGAAACCAAATTGCAATTATGTGAAATATTTTTGGACACTTTAGTTTTGTTTTTGTTTAAATTAATGCATTAAAGTCCGACCCTTTCTAATAAAGAATAAAAAATGGGAAGGTTGTGCCACAAGGTGTTTTTTTTTTTTTTTTTAAGAAACTATATTGGTGCTCAAAGCTTCTCAGTACTTCAAAGTGTGAAGTTCAGTTTTAAGTATTTGATTATGGGAAACTGTTGCAAGTTTATTTGACCTTGCTTACTCTGAGTTGTTGCTAGCACTGACGTGACATTGAGAATCAAAGTTGGGTCATCTAACCAAATCAAGAATAAACTGAAAATGCTCTAAGGCAAGAACTCTGAAATATTGTTACTAAATCTTCAGACATTTGCTGCACAGCCTAGTTGGCGGATTGCATGTCTGGTCGGCACGTTTGCTGTTTTGAGGGGAAAAAACTCATGATCTGTATGAAAGTGAAGGATGGGATTAACAATAAGAAGAATGACAAGTTTTGTAATGGCAGGAGGCAGCAGGAACTCAGCATAGAGACCAGTATTCAGCTTGACCCTCACTGATCTCTGCTGTCTGTTGCACTCAAAGCTGAAGAAAGCTGATTCACTTTCAAAAAACACATCACTTGTCAAAAGGAGCTGTCAGACACTAAGGCAGTAAGGCACTTCAATTAGAAGCTACAAAAGTAAGGCCCCCATCCTGGATGTGACGTTTCTGTTGATCTGGCATTTTTATCTTGAAAGAGCTCAGACATGAAGCAAGCCAAAAGAAAAAAGGAAACAGGGATGGTGGAAAGGAATGTGTAAGAATTAAAGTAACAAACTCAAATGACTATTTCCCTTTTTTAACACATTACCTAAAACTTTGTGGAAGTGGACTGCAAATATCAAATATTACCTGCAAAAGAAACTCAAACATTTAGGATTAAGTTTTAACTGTCAGCACCCATTTGCTTGTCTATGGGTGAATAGAAAAGCAGAATGAATAGAAACTTGAGATCCACTGAAAGCACATGTTTAACATATACAGCCATTTGTTGTTTTCTTCCCTGTGTTATTCCAGTCTTACAACCTGCTTCTCTTTGCTTTCCTCCTTTCTCTTCTTATAACTTGCTCTTCCTTCTTGTGTCTGCTCTCCCTCTCCTCCTTTCCCTTGCCTCAGTTTTCCCTTCGTCACTACTCTTCTCTCCCACCAGGTCCATGTTGAGAGCACAACAGTAGAATTTGTTTTGCTGCCTCTCATCAGATTAGTGTTGATTTTTCTGCCGCCAAGCCGCAGTTCAGTAGAGTGGATGAACTTCTTTAACTGTTTATCAGAGGCACATTTGTACTGCTCTGCTCAGCAGCTCCACGGTTTGTTACTTGCCATTTACTATAAAATAAAAATCGATGGATGGCAAAACAATTTTATGGCCTATTCTTTTTCAGATCGATGAGGATTTCCTGCTTAACAGGATGTGGAATGTCAGTACCAACGGTGTGCTGTGTAAAAGTGGTCTTCATAGTGCAAGTCAGTAGTTAGATTTAATGACATAACTGTGCTTGATGTTGGAATCTGTGAAAAAACCCTCAGTTGAGCAAATCTCTTTACCCTCTTTTTCTTGTGGCAGATGTCCAAATTGATAAGCAGCTATTCAAAATTCTGGATAATGTCATAATATCTGTTGATGTACGAATCAAACTTCCTGCGGTGACTGTTGAAACTACAGTAAAACCAGTAGTTAACTCAAGCCCCCTCTACTCCAGCTGACTTGCCTGCCAGACAATGATGACACAGTGTCCTGTCAGAGAAGTAATGACTAAGATTTACACTCTATTATTAGAGCTGGGCCCCAGTGAGCTGCCACTGGAGACCTTCATCTCTCATCCAGATGCAGCAGGAGAGAGGACAGAGACACAGCGCAGATCACAGCTAATGTTCTGAGTCACTGACCACAGGATAACATGCTGATAAGAGGTAAAATTATAGTGTTTGTTGTGCCTATATGTCTTTATCCCTCCTGTGTTTTTAAAAGGCAACGAGTACATGCAAGATTACAAGATGTAATTTTGTGAATGCCAGTGTAATTGCTTCCCACTTCTAATTTGTCTGTGCAAACACAGCAGAAGACACCCAGTCTGCTTGTTAAGCTGTAGCTCAGCAACCAGACAAGGAAAAAAAGTGTTAGTCAGCACAACCTATTTTATGATAAAGCCCTCTTATTGATATCATTACTTCTCATTACTCATCAGAGTTTCAGAAACTGTGGACATGGTTTTGTATCTTTAGCTTTTACACAAGATGTGAAGCACAATCTCCCCTGTTAGAATGTCTTCAATCATAATACATGAGCCCAAGTTAACAAATGAAGAATTTATGACCCCTTGTGGTCTTAAGATCAGCTGCATGAGAATTTTATAATTGGTGCCCATTCTGGAAATGGTTATTTTGGAGGTTTTTTTTTCTACTCTTTATAATTGTTTTCTTATCCTTTTTTTAATCTATAAAATGAACTTGAAAATGATCAAGTTTATTAGTAACATTATTTGCTTACATGCAACCAAGGCAACCAGTAAATTGGAATCTGTCATAAAAGGAAACACTTGAGTCTGCTCCTATGAGAAAATGTTGTTATGGATTGTATTTTTCTTCTGACACCCAAAGGGTCCAACAAAATGCCATAAGGGGTCATGTTTAAGAGCACAAAAAAATCTGTCAAATCATTTAGTTGGAAGACGTGTGTGTGGTAGTTAGCACCTTTTCCTCACCATGAGAAGGTTTCTGGTTCCCGAAGGTTGGAACCTCAGCTGGGGTCCTTATATGTAGATATGTTCTTCATGTCCATCCATGAGTTTTCTCCAGATACTTCCTTCTACAGTCCTAAAATGTGCTTGTTAGGCTAACTGGTTTCTCTAAATTCTCACTCGGGGTTAGTATGAGTGCTCGTTTGTCTCTGTGATGAATTTAGCAACCTGTCAAGTGTAGGATCCAGATCTTTCGCAGGTACTTTAAGCAGGTATAAAAAAAATGGATGGGCCTTGTTGTGCCTTCACTTTGTTTTGAGCTCCTCTTTATGCCTGTAAAATCTAATCCTTTCCATTATCAACAGGGTTAATACAACCTAATGAATACCCAACACACATATACAGAAAAAAACAGATTCGGTCACAATAAACAATCTTTAATCAGATGTCTCTTCTTCCATCTGATCAGAAAAGTCAATGTGCAACAAACTAGCAAATAGACACAAAGACAGAGACACACACAGCTGAATTTCCCATCTGTTGTACATAACATGCACAGTTACACGCACGCACACACACAAAATCATGCACTCAGCCTCAAAGAGCTTGAAGCTCCAGGGAGGGGGTGCTGTTGCCAAAGAAGGAGTTAAAGAGAGGCAAAAGGATGGGCAAAGAGGAAGACAGAGGGAAGAGTAGGGTGTGAGAGGGAGAGGAAACGGGTCCACTGTCTCAGCAGGGGGTTCAGAGCTGGCTGGCAATGTCACCATGTCATCGCCATGGGAAAACAGAGCCTGCAGACTCCTTTGGACTAATAGGCAGTTGTCAAGGCAATGATAAGATAAATGCTGTGTTTGATGGAAACATAGTGTGATGGGCCTGATAGGCACTAAGAGGCACCCAAACAATCTGCAGAGAGCCGCCAAGAGGGAAGAATACAATGGGAGGGGGGCATGGACAGTGAAGGAAAAAGAGTAGGCAGAGAAAGGATGATAGCAGAAATAGAGGCTGGGTTCATCGGACAGACAGGCAACAACAGACCTCCTTCTCTCCCTCTGTTTCTCTTTGTCTGCTGAGACTGTTAGGCTTTTTTCCTCTTGATTTCTGACTCATTGCCCATCTTGATATGTGACCTGCAAACCAGCACTTGACTATAAGAAACAATCAGAGCATGCTGCTATGTGGGTGATATGTTCTTACATATACACACACACATACAAACACACACACACACACATACATAGAAAGGAGGGGTGTGTGCTTATCTAATGTTGAAGATTGAATTCAGTTAGCCCCATGGGATTGGGTTAGGAGATGTCAGAAAGATAGATGGGCATCCCAGTACAACATCCCAACCCCACTACACCCCTCAAATTGTTTTGCATGTGTGGTTATCATACATATCTCTTTCACCGATATATAAATCCAAAACATTATACAGGTAATGTTTTCTTGAACCACCGCATAAAAGACAGGGAAGTACATATCATGTAAACTTGGGCCCAGTATGATTGTCTTGTATACTTGCTCGTTGTATTGTATCACATTCAGTATATGAAGCATGCATTGTATGGATACTTTGTAATGCAATATTAGTACATGCAAATTGTAAGCAAGACTTACTATCAAGGAGCAACTGTGGAGTATGACATCTTAAATGCCATTGTCTTAGAAAAGTGCATCCATTTACACCTCAGAGCTAACAAAGATGCCAACAAACCTCCTATCCTGATGAAAGAAAAAGGTATCTCCAACTGATACATCACCAGGAATATACCATGAAGGCAAGAACAGGAAAAAGCTGGAGAGTATGTGGTATAAACATTTGTGAAGACATACTGAAAGCCTCATAGACATAGTTTGGCCCCTGATTGGAATCTCCTCATAGTGTTGTGGTCATGTATTGATTTTTAGATAGTCATACAACAAATTCTGATTTGTCTGTCTTGGTTTTCTTCCTCCGTACTACGTCAATAAGATCATAATCAAAGTTTAAATGCTTCAGATCCATGAACAACTTAAAATGTAGACAATGACATAGTAGTTTTCTCTTTTTTTGTCACATAAACTGATTCACACAGACAAGAAAGTACACACATATGAATGTGAATGGACCAGCATGATCTTATCTCCAGAGAGCTTGATAGACTCAAATGCCCTGCAGTAATGACTAGCTGTACCTGGGCATAGCTGCCTTCTCATGGCCTCAGGCTACTGCTCAAGAATTCCACTCTGAATACAATGGGCTGCAGGCTTTCACTCTCTCTTTCTGTCTTTCTTACTTTCTCTCTCTCACACACACACACATACACATAAAAATACACACACATACAAACACACATATCTGACAGACTTCTTTCAAAGCTCCTGTCCAGTAATGAATTTCCAGACCTTGGAAAGCTCCTTCTGATACACTTCAAACAGGTACTAACAAACAAAGACAGACTATTCCTTCATCTTCTCCTACCTCCACCGTCTGTGTCTGTATCTCCTCATAAGCCCCAGACAAAGTGCATTTATGAAACAGGACCACCAAAAATATATAAATATGTATGTATATATATATATATGATCTTAAAAACTTGTACAATTTTAAAAACACGGAAACCTGGATGTTCTTTTGTATGTCAACTCTGATGAGGAAGTATCTGCATATTCTCTTTGGTGTGTCTCCTCTTCTCTTGTTCTTAGCTTTGGAAAGGCTTTGCTGTTTGACACATGTAAGATGTACAAAGGAGCAAATCGCAGGAAGAACAGGATCCACATATGAAGACATGCAAATCAAGGGCTTAATAAAGGCAGAGGACGAAAATGAAGCTATAGCAGCCTCTCTAGTCAACTTTTGAAAAGACAATACAATTCTGTCACACTCAGTTCTCATCTGCGTCATCTCACTTGATATCACAAGTCACACAAACACATATTTGGTGTTTTAGGGTGGTGGTGGTATTTTGCAAATCACAGTTTACATCCTGTACTAATATTCAGGTCCATTGCTGTTACTAACGTACTGTGTATGTAGCACAAGTGAAAGTAAAAAGTGAAAATAAAAACTGCATACTTAAAATTACCCAAACGGTGAGTGAGAGTGAAAGTAACAATAGCCTAAAATAAAATAAAAAAGTTGGCAGCGGTTTAATGGTTCAAGAGTGGAACTTGCAGTTAAGAGTCATGCTTCTGTACTGCTTTGCCACCTTCCTAACCTGCCCCAAAACTTAGCCTGCTCTGATGTTTCAACTCCTCATTGATTTTCTGTATGGATTGCACGTTTTCAACACATTACATTGCCAAACCTGATACTTTTATGAATAGGTACTTGTAAGTTACGTTGCCACAACAGTGCTTAATGCACTGTTGCTTGATTTTATCCTTAGTTTATCTACCATGACAACAACTTTCATAATGTCACGATAAAGTGATTGGAATCAGCAAACTTTATTTTGTTTACACCACTCTGAAAATAAGCATAAGTAAGTCTGCATATGATTAAAAATAATTCAATCATAGAGCATATTGTTTAGTTAAAAGAATATGCCTTACCATTTTACAATGGGTAAAAGTGTGACCAAAGTAGCAATTTCTCCTCTATTCAGATTTAAAAATAAAATTATCTATGTATTTTGGGATTTTGCCATTTCTTGCTGATATGATTAGAAGATGTCTTCCTATGTTTTGGTTGATTTCTTATCAAACATTTGGATACTGTGTTGGGTTTTCAGGTCAAATACTGAGAACAAGTGCACTTGTGTGTATGTCACTTTCTGTGGCAGTTGTATTTGAGGGCAGGGTAATGTAGAGTAGTGTAAATATAAAACCCCTGATTTCCTGCTGTCTCCTCCATTATGGAAGCCGCAGAAACATAATCTGCCTGAGCATTACAGCTGCCGACCAACCTCCCTCACTCCTTCACTAAGTTCCTCCTTTGCTGAGTCCTGCCATCTAACTGACCCCCACCCCCCTTCTGCCCCTTTTCTCACCACTTTATCTGTGAATGTCTTATTAGTGTCTTTGCATGTATATACAATACATGGTTTTTTTGTTTTTTTTTCATAACTGCATGCAGCTAATCTGACTTACTCTGATTTCTTGTTGGTTTATCATCCTGTTGGCGGGCAGCAGGGACAGACTGAAGGAGACAAGAATGGAGGACAGAACATGAAAACACCATTGGTCTGGGAAGTTATTGGCATTGGACACATTTATTTTCTATTGTGGGTGTTCATAAGTTCCTCTCTCTCTCTTTTTTTTCTTTTTTTTTATCTTGACCTTGTGCTTGGAGGGTATTTTCCAGTCAGCAGAACGCTTTATCTCTGAGAGCAACAATCAATAAGGATAATTAATGATGCCCGCTGCAATGATAGCCTCAGCAGTCATTACCAGGCATTAATCCATGCAGTCAGAGGAGGGTCAAGGCTGGCCACATCGCTCACCTAGAGGCGTGGCACAAATTAAAATAATCTACACACTGGCCGCTCTGTCAGGCCTTTTCTGATGCATTCACCTCTGTTGGACCATAATTAAAGATGGCCCATTGCTAGTTGGTGAGGCTCAGGGTGACAATCCACGGTCTTGTCTCTTTAATATACAACACTGTGCCTGGAGGATGACACTAACAGCAATCTGTAAGAACTCATCTCACCTGCAAGCGTGGAAGGTGGATTTCTTTCTTTTTTTTTTTTTCCTCGAGACATGCTGGGATATAAATCAAATGCACAACATGCAATTTTCTAATAACACGGCACCATCAGAAATATGATTTAGCAGTAAATTTAATTTGGTCTGGATGTGAGAAATATCAAGTGAATGTATTATCATTGCAGTAATGTTATGCTTTGACAATAAAATATCACAAAGCTGCATTTAACTGATGATCTTAGGATAACTGTGAACACCGGAGAGTCGTGTGATGTGTTAATATAGAAAATAACACCCGATACTGGGATATATTATACTGAGCAGATGTCTTTGTGAGAGCTTCAACAGTTTTCCATGAAAATATATATAATCTATAGACGTGCAAAGAAATACAAATCAGATGCTTTTTTTCTTATTTTAACGTAGCAGGTAGTGATCTGTGCAGAGTTTGTCAAACAGAATACAGAAACAATAGAAATAAAAGACTACTCTATCCTCTTTGCTTTTTCTTACCGGCTTCTGATTGGCTGTGGCACTCCATCAGAGGAAGGTGGTTTCAGAGCCGTCAAGTCCCCACCTTATTGTCAAGGGCATTTACAGTTTAAAGTTTCGTGGAGAAATTCAACATGATTCCATAATTCATGGGCAGCAGTTTCATTGTACTTAAACTTTAGGCTAAAAATTGGAAATGTGAGATTTAATTTCCTGTAATGTTTAAATTACTTCTTGCTTGGCCAGTGTCCAAACGTGGGAAAGCACCGAGGGGCAGAGAGGAGATGTTTAAGCAGAGGTTGCTCTCACTGCCAGCGGAGAAGTGGAGAGAATCTATAATAATGAAAAATGCATTTATCTCCAGCTGCCATTCCTCCTTTCCTCTCTTGTGTGAAATGCAGTGAAGATGCAAGTGTGTTTGCAAGACAGAATAAGGTGCGTGTCACATTCAACATGCAAAAGTAAAGTGAAAAATAACTGCACCAAAATAATAATAAAAAAAAAAAGCCTCAAGTGTGTTAAGTTGGAACTTCTCCTGAATGATGAGGAAAGTCAAACTGCCAGTTTCAAGAGAGGCGCTTGATGATTATTGACAAGTATTGGTTGTATTTCACTCCTACGCAAGATTATGACATCCTCATCTATCCTCCAGCAGCTTTCTCACCTTCAGCTCTGTTTAGTTAAAGTAAAGGCGTACAGGCTCTACAGTAAGCTCGTGTGATTTCCATCTAAGTTATTCCCATCAACGTCTTTCTTCCCTTTTTTAAATGTTTATCTTGTTGAACTTATTACTGGTCAGGAAACAAAAGATGTCTGCAGGGTTAGGTGTGAACTCCAACAGCAGCAAGTCAGAAATGCTCACACATGCGGACTGTAATGTCAAACACCAAGAGTGTATGAAGTAAAAATCTAGAAATGGCCTCTGCTAATTAACAATTATCCTATGTATGTTTTATTTTCAGGAAAACCAGTAATGGAGATGAATGTCTCACATTCTAGTGTAGATTAAACACTGCCAAATATTCCCCTCTTACATCATGAACACTCTTATTTTACTTCCATTTTAGTTCACTTTCACAAAGCACTACCTGTGATTTAGAAACACGCTATTATCTTAAAACTGGCCCCACATTTTATTTTAATTTCATGTTTTAAAAAAATAAAACAATAAAATGTAAATTTCAAATATTATAGAGGCTAACAGTGAGGATTATTTACTTTTTTGTCCCTTTACAGACCATGAACATACAAAATTAAAATGAAATATAAGAATAACAGAGGAAGATAACAATAATGATAAGAATAATAACAAAGAAAGTAAAACAAAAGGGTACTGCTGATCTCAGACGAGAAGGAGCACATTGTCAACAAGGATCTATATTGCAATGTTAAAGTGCCAAGTGCAAACTGCTGAGTGTGTTACATAATAAAGCGCATCAGTAAAATTGCACAATGCCTACATGCTAATGTACTGCACATTTCCACTTTTTCTGACACATGCTTACTGACCCATAGGTCGCGTGGGGTCACAAGTCTGTTCTGTTTTCAACAAGTTAATATATACACAGTGTAACAAGTAAAACAAATAAATAAAAGAAAATCCAGATAAGTTATGTTAGTCTGTGGGAACAGTCTTGATTACCCAAGAGCCATAATTTTAAATGTTTAGTGAATGATCTGAGCAGTGAACTTACTCTGTTTGACCTTTTAGTTTTGTTTTTTTCTCAAGAAATTCCTGTAATGGAGCAGAAGCCAGTATATGGAGACCTTTAAAAGCCAGAACTGTCTTGTTAATCATATTTTCCCAGCTCAGCAAGTTCTTTTAAGATTCTGCAGTGATTATAGTTTTTTGGAGTTTTTTTAAGAGTGGTTTTGGGGTCCAGCTGGTCAGACAGTATGCCACATGTGTTACAATCAGTACATTATGAAAACAACAGATGTGTTACGTTATCTCTAATATATCTAAAATTAAATTTCCATCCATTGATTTTCTTAATTTCTTGCTTAAAGCAGAATCTTGAATGAGTAGACACCTCATTCAAGACACAATTTTGTTCCTTGTATTGTCACAGCAAGAGTTTCATCTTCAACACACTTCAACACTATTTTGAAAAATACATATACACTACTCACAAAAAGTTAGGTATATTTGACTTTCAGGTGAAATTTATGGAAAATGCAATATGTTCATGTTACAGTGATATAATATCATAAAAGTAAGACATTTAAGTAGAAGGATGCACTACTGATTTCCTCATCTCAAAAAATTCATTCAACACAAAAAGTAACAACAATGGTAGTTACACCACAACAAAAAATTTGAACGTCTCAGTATCTCGTCATGTGCCCTTGAGCATCAATTACAGCTTGACAACGACGTCTCATGCTGTTCACAAGGCAACTTATTGCCTGCTGAGGCATGGCATCCCACTCTTCTTGAAGGGCAGCCCTCAGGTCATTGAGGTTCTGGGGTGCAGGGTTTCGAGCCTCTACACGACGGCTCAGCTGATCCCACAGGTTTTCAATGGGATTCAGGTCTGGAGAGAGTGCAGGCCATTCCATTTGAGGTACACCAGTCTCCAACAGCCGTTCCCTGATGATGCGGCCTCGATGAGCAGGAGCATTGTCGTCCATGAAGATGAAATTAGGCCTGTGCTGTTCATGTAGGGGCACAATCACTGGATTAATGATGTTATTCAGGTAGTATGGGCTTGTCACTGTACCATTCACAAAGTGTAGGTCAGTTCTGTACCAAGTGGACACCCCTTCCCACACTGTAACACCGCCACCACCAAAAGCTCGCCTGGTGACAACAGTGGCTGATGCATAGCGCTCTCCCTGACGTCTCCAACATCGTTGCCGGCCATCATTTCTGCTCAGTGTGAATCGACTTTCATCAGAGAACAGCACTGAGGCCCACTGGTTCCTCGTCCAGCGTAAATGCTCCCTGGCCCATGCAAGACGATGATGCCTGTGCCTGGTGGTGTGGTCAGGTACCCGTGCAGGTCGTCTAGAACGCAGACCACGCTGATGGAAACGGTTTCGAATGGTCTGACGTGACACTTGGGTGCCTCTCACCTCTCTTAAACGTGCCTGGAGTTGAGTGGCATTCACCATCCGGTTTCTCAGGGCAGTGTTCACAATGTAGCGGTCATCAGCACGGGATGTGGCCAAAGGACGTCCACTTCTAGGCCTTTCTGTGACTCTTCCAGTCTCTCCATATCTCTGTTGCAACCTGCTGATGACACTCTGTGACACTCCAAGCTCAGTGGCCACATCTGTCTGAGAACGTCCTGTTTGAAGCATCGCAATGGCAAGGGACTGTTGTTCCATTGTTAGGTGTCGTCTTGGTCTCATGATGTCAAAATGTGAACAGCATGATGAGGACAACTGTTTAAACACCAGCTCTAATTGAACCAGGACATTTATTGGTCAATTCAAGGATCACACACCTGCCGTGATTTTTGCCATTAAGCTCCTTGTTAGAGAACAGCAACTTGTGCAAAATTTATTGACACATTTAACAGTTGGACATGTGCATTTAAAAGCCTAGAGAAGATCACATTAAGTTCACCTGTACAGGTTTGAATGCATTTTAGGCTTGTTGTGAAATTTCACCCAAAAGCTGAATATCCCTAACTTTTTGTGAATAGTGTATACAGTTTCTGACACATTCAGAAGCAACTGAGTATTCAGTAGCCTATCAGATTTATTACTTTTTGCATATGACAGTTCTTGAGCAGCTTCAAATTAGTTCTTGTTATGGATTTACACAACAGCGTGATTGGCATTCATCTGGCATTGTACATTGGGCAGATAGTTTCAGGGGAGATTCCATATATATACATAACAGCTTTGACTTTAATTAATCAGTGAAATTGACACAATCATTTAAGACTAATTCTGTAAAGCATCAATGGTGTGATTGTGAGATTGTTGATTTTCAGAGCCATGAGCTATCATTCGGGAACAAACAGATTGTTAACGTTCATCTGCTTCTTCTGCTGAATGTTCATGTCCCACAGTTTTTGTGGGAATTTTTGAAAAAGAATTTAGAGGAACATAGCATTGTGAATCTTTACGTGCCCATTCATGTGTGTGTTATCCTGACTATTTCTCAGCACTTGTATGTCTGTTTGTGCCCCTCTGCACACCCTGGTCCTGTCAATTGGCCGATGGGATTCCTGATATCGCCGAAACCTGCCAGCTGGTTAATTAGAGTAAGCATCCAGCCCCCCTGGCTTCATTTGACTATCAGCCACCAAGCCACTTACTTCATAATTTCCTGCCTGAATTGGAGGGCTTTTTTTATCGCTCACCCAGGCAGGTCGGAAGTTTCCCTTTATCTCCACATAAAGCAAGCAAGGTGCACCTGAGCTTAGCAGGCCCAGCACCGGGATACACATTCATTATAATTACAAGCTGCTGGTGTGAAGTTGAGGCACACGAAAGCTTCAAAACTGCAGTGACCAGAGGAGCGGATTGTTTTGCTAGCTGTGTGTCATGGTAAAAAAGAAAAAAGAAAGGAAGAAGAAGATACTGCATGTGTGTAGTTTTTAAATTTGTGACTACAACTTTTGTGCATGTGTCTCTGTCTCTGTATGTATAACCACTGTTGTCCACTTTGTCACACTGGCTTTTAACTTTTATGGTTTTCTCTTCATTAATTGAAAACATGATGGGGTGCTCTCAGGGCCTGATGGATGGAGCAGGAGAATTGAGAAAGCCATTAGCTTTGTTGGAATCACAGCCTGTCAAGCAGTCAATACACACTGCTTTATGTGTCTGCAAGCAAAGATGGAACAATTATCCCCTTTATTAGGCAGCCTCGGCACGCGCAGACACTTGTGTCTGTGCATTCACACATGCACGTACACACACACACACACACTGTGCATCTCAGGGAAGAGGAGGGCAGCAATAATGATCAGCTAAAATCAGTCATTCATTACTGTCATGTACACCTGACTCTCAGCTTATTAAAAACTGGCTTAATAAGAAAAAGGAGAACAGAAAACTTAATTAGTAAACAATTGTGATTAGTAACCTTTGGAATAAATAATGATTTCTGACTTTGACTTTCAGAGCAGGATATTGACACAATACACAATTAAACTACTTTAAAGCAGACAGACAATTTGGAAGTCTATGCAAAGCACCTCACGTTGGATTCCCATTTTTTTCTCAAATCTGTAGTCTTGATCTGTATCATAAAGCTGTTGTCAGCTTTTAGTGTGTTTTTATGAGTGTTAATGCATGATAAACACATGCAAACACATGATGATCAGGGAGCTATGAATAAAACCAACATATTCCCAAAGACTCTCTGGCCTCCCAGCTCCTTGTACAGGTTGTGCCCCCTCACTGAGTGGTGCTGAGCAGCAGGAGGTCACAAGTTCACAACCCAAGGGCTGGTTTAGTAATAGCAGGACACTGCAGGCTGTCTGCAAGGGGATGGCTGGGGCCGCAATCAATACAACAGGTGCAGGAATAGCAAGGAGAGGAGCACAAAGAATATATCTCAGGGGAGAGCAGCATTATCACAATCTACAAACTGAAGAACAAGTATGCTTGCTGTAAACAAAGAAGCATCCGGCAGATTTAGTAAGATTTTACATGAACCTGATGATTCCAGGGAAATCACAAAAATCATAACATATAGATGACAATGACACGATTTTGGGTGGTACAACTCTTTAGAAAAGCCTTGTCTTGGTGTGTTATTCTTAATGAAAATGGGATTTTTTAAACACACACACACACACACACACACACACACACACACACACACACACACACACACACAAAACAAAGTGAGGATGAAAAATAAGAGAAAAAAAATTGCAGTTGTGAAAAAAGAGTGTTTCTTTTTTCCTACCACCCCTCTGCCATTTCCATATAAGCAGTGGAGCACTTTACATAAGATTTATTACATCCAAGCAGAAATATTATCTTCTGCTTGTGCCATTTATCACCCGGGCCATGAGACGCTGTGAATGATACCACCAAATTATGTAGATCAGCCATGTCTGAGGGTACGATTCAATTTGGTAACCTTGGTAACCCCAGGTGCTCTGAACAACCAGATTCCCCATTGCATACCCATTTTTGGCACATCAGTTAGCAAGTGCAATAAATATCATACATGCTCACCACCATCACATTAGCGCAGTCTGTGTTCAAACATACTCATGCAAATATTTAAACACATTTGGAGCACATAAGCTCACAGTGGGAAAATAAAAGCAGCCACTGAGAATAAATGTATGAAAAGATGGATGAATATGGGATGAGTATGTGGGAGGAACAGAACTTATTGACCTCTTAGCAAAGACAACAATTCTGACAAAAGCATCATGAGGTGTTGTCTCAAAACAGAACCCATTGAAAAGTTATTTACCCATCAAGGCCCATTCCCAAATTTTTCACTGACTATTTAATTTCAAGCCACAATCTTGGCAATGTTTTCATTGCTTGGTTCAGACCTCAGGATGGTAATTACATTGTTTTCTTTTATGTATCTACAACTTACATCAAAATACTAATGTTAAAGAGTTTCTCTGTGATCCAAAGCAACTGAGAACACAATATCAGGGAGTTACACCATCATTACTTCATTACCATCACTGTTTTCATCATATACTATTGCACTGCTTTAGGCACTTAATAATGTAATAAATGGGATTAAAACCATAAATTAAGGGAAAAAAATGTTCCTGACACATGTAAGATTACAGTGGAAACTTTTATATATGAAATCAAAATGGCAATGGTGATTTTTTTATTCATATTATTGTATTCATAATATTTACAACTTAAATTTAACAACCCCAATTCTATTGGGTCATTGTGTAAGACTTAAATAAAAACAGAATACATTGGATTGCAAATTGTTTTTAACCTATACTCAAATTAATACTTTGAAACATTATTTTTAATGTTAAAACTAATAAACTTTTACCTGTGAAATTAGTGAGCAATCGAACAAAAACAATTAAGTTATCAGTTTGAACATTAAATATCTTGTCTTTAGTAAAGTATTCAACTGAGTACAGATTGATAAGGCTTAACACATTATTGTATTCTAACATTTTATTTTCAATTTAAACAATGTCCCAACCTCACTGGAATTTGGTTTTAACTTTCAACAGTGGTAGTTTTAACCTACCATTTAAACTAAACAGTGTTATAAGAACGAAGCCATTTCAGTGCTCCACACAAAAGCAATATAAAGGAAAGCCAAACACTTACCCATCCCCTACATAGTTATTTTGCAGCTACTACTATCAGACCATCATTACAAAGTACCCCATATTAAGAAAAACAGTTACAAAAATGTATTTATTCCCACTGCTGCCAGAACACTAAATAATCAGTTAAAGTTATTCTTTTTTCCATCTATTCATCCATGTTTTCTTACTCCTTGTTCAGGGTTGGGTCACAGGGGCAGCTGCCCAAGCAAAGAAGCCCAGACTTCCTTCCTCCCCCTGCCACTACTTCCAGCTCATATGAGGGGATCCCAGTCCTGATGAGCTGGAAGAGAAGGAAAATGTCCCTCAATCTGCCAGGCCAGCTGAAAGATGTAGTCCCTCTAGCGTCTTCTGTGCACCCTGATGTCTCCACCTGGATGGATATGCCTGGAACCTCTCACCAGTAAGGCATCCAGGAAGAATCCTGACCAGATGCCAGGGCTATCTCATCTGGCTCTTCTTTATGCGAAGGAGCAGAAATTTTTCTCTGAGCGCTTCATGGATGACCAAGCATTTCATCCAATGTGTAAGGAAGAGCCCACCTACCCTGCAGAGGAAATTCATTTCGGCTGCTTGAATTCGCAATGTTGTTCATAAAGTCTATGTCCACATTGACCTATGGGTGAGGGTAAGATGAGAAATTGACCGGTAAATTAACAGCTTTGCAGAGTCTGCATCAGTTCTTCCCAGTCACACCTTACCAGGTGTCACTACCATTGCCCCACGAGAGCATTTGAAGCAGAATGAGAGAGTCACCAGAAGAAGTACTCTCCAACATTCATTGCAGACACTCTGAACTGCTACTCAGTAAACACAAGCAACTGTCAGGACCCCTGCCTCTACCTTAAAGCAGAAGGAGACTACCCTGTCATTCACCATGGTAAACCCCAATGTACAGACACCAAGTTGGGAGACAATAAGTATCTCAACACCTGCTTGGTGCCTCTGACCTGGAGTTCTTCCAAAGCCAGGGGCTTCCTCTGCTCTGGGCTGGGTGGGTGTGCAGCTCTCTGCCTCGGCTGTCCTGGGCTCTGTGCTCTTTGAGCCTGCCGGACAATTGGAACTTCTCTGCCTTCCCCTGATGTTGTGGGGTATGGTTGTGGTTGCAAGTACGTGCTTCATCTTTGCCACCTGGTCACACTTGCTGGTTCACACATGCACGCACGGGTGCAGATAAATTGTTTTGTACATAACAGGTGCTGTACAAATAACCATGCCTTGCCTCTTTTCTCCATCTGCTTTTGGCTTATTGCTACTAATGTTTCTGTACGCCTCTCCATGGGTACTTTGATGATTCTATTCAATTCAATTCAATTCAACTTTATTTATATAGCGTCAAATCACGGCAATGCCATCTCAAGACGCTTTACAGACAGAGGGGAAAACATAATGAAAGCCAATTCATAATAGCCTATATAAGGAAACCAACAGATTGAGTTGAGTCCAACTCAATCTCCCATCCTGAGCAAGCACACTGGCAACAGTGGGAAGGAAAAAACTCCCTTTTAACAGGAAGGAAACCTCCGGCAGAACCCGGCTCAGGAAAAAGAAAGAAGCTCAGTGTATCAGGAAATGTCCCTCAGCAGTCTAAACCTATAGCAGCATAACTAAGGGATGCTAACCATCCCTAGCTATAGGACTTATCAAAAAGATAAGTCTTCAGCCTAGTCTTAAAGGTGGGGAGGGTGTCTGCTTCCCTAACACTAACTGGGAGCTTATTCCATAAGAGAGGGGCCTGATAACCAAAGGCTCTGCCTCCTGCTCGGCTCTTTGAGACTCTAGGAACCACAAGTAAGCCTGCAGTCTGCGAACGAAGTACTCTGCTTGGTATATAAGGAACAATGAGGTCTTTGATATATAGTGGTGCCTGGTTGTGGAGGGCTTTATATGTAAGGAGAAGGATTTTAAATTCTATTCTAGATTCAACAGGCAGCCAATGAAGAGAGGCTAAAACTGGAGAAATATGATCTCTCATGCTGGTTCTGGTCAGGACTCTGGCTGCAGAATTCTGGATCAGCTGAAGGCTTTTCAGGGCATATTTAGGACAGCCCAATGATAGAGAGTTACAGTAATCTAGTCTCGAAGTAACAAAAGCGTGAACCAGTTTTTCTGCATCACTCTGAGACAGAATGTCCCTAATTTTGGCTATATTACGTAAATGAAAGAAGGCTGTTTTAGTAACCTGCTTAATATGTGGACCAAAGGACAGGTCAGGGTCAAATATTACTCCAAGGTTTCTCACTGTAGCACTGGAAGCTAAAGTAATGCCATCCAGGTTCATTACAAAACTGGAAAATTTAGCTCTGAGTTTTTCAGATCCAAAAGAGAATTACTTCAGTCTTATCTGAGTTTAAGAGGAGAACATTTCTAGACATCCAAGTCTTTATGTCTACGAGACAATTTTGTAGCCTATCGGGCTGATTTGTTTCATCTGGTTTAAAGGATAAGTATAGTTGAGTATCATCTGCATAACAATGAAAGTTTATTCCATGCTGTCTAATAATTTTGCCTAAAGGGAGCATATATAGCGTGAAGAGTATTGGTCCAAGTACAGAACCTTGAGGAACTCCATGACTTACTGTAGTTTGGGAGGAGGACTTGTCATTTACATGAACGAACTGAAGTCTATCAGATAAATATGATTTAAACCAGCTTAACGCTGTACCTGTAATTCCAATCACCTGTTCTAGTCTTTGTAACAGAATGTTAAGATCGACTGTATCAAATGCAGCACTAAGATCAAGCAAGATAAGTACGGACACAAGTCCTTTGTCTGAGGCCATAAGAAGGTCATTAGTAACTTTCACCAATGCTGTCTCAGTGCTATGATGAGCTCTAAATCCTGACTGAAACTCCTCGCATAAATTATTTCTGCTCAGGTGGGCATGTAGCTGAGCGGAAACTATTTTCTCCAGAATTTTGGACGTAAACGGGAGGTTAGATATAGGTCTATAATTTGCTATCACCTCTGGATCCAGAGATTGCTTTTTAAGTAAAGGCTTGATTACAGCAGTTTTAAATGATTGTGGTACATATCCTGTCACTAAAGACATATTGATAAGACTTAGTAGTGATGTATTAATTAAAGGGAAAATGTCCTTAAAGAGGCTCGTTGGGAGAGGGTCTAAGATACAGGTGGATGGTTTAGATGAAGCTATTATTTTAGTTAATTCAGAGGGTTGGACAGGACAGAAACTATTTAGACACAAGTCAGATCCTGGTTCTAAGGATGCTTCGGAGACCACAACAGGCTCAACATTATAGGTAGAAGGAAGAGTATTGTGAATTTGATCTCTAATAGTGTCAATTTTATTCCTGAAAAAATACATGAAATCATCACAGCTAAGTGAGAAAGGAATACATGGCTCCACAGCGCTCCGGCTCCTAGTAAGCCTAGCTACAGTGCTGAAAAGAAACCGAGGGTTGTTTTTGTTTTCCTCTATCAATGATGAATAATAAGCTGTTCTTGCCGTACGTAAGGCTTTTTTGTATACGATTAAACTTTCTTTCCAGGTTAAGTGAGACTCCTCTAGTCCTGATGAACGCCATCTGTTTTCCAAACGCCTTGATGCCTGTTTTAGAGCTCGAAGCTGGGAATTAAACCAGGGAGCCTTCATAATCTTACCTAATTTCTTCTTCTTTAGGGGAGCAACATTATCCAAGGTTGTACGCATTGAAGCTGTTATAGTATCAGCATGTTGATCAATCTGAGCAGGAGTAAGGCTTAAAGGGGGACTCTCAGTCATGCTAACACATGGTAGATGTGAAAAAATTGATTCAATTGATTGTTTAAATTTTGTAATATTATTGTCTGATAAACATCTACTATAGTAGAATTTATTTTTGGTCAGTGAGTAATCAAATAAAGTGAATTCAAAGGTTAATAAGAAGTGATCGGACAAGACAGGGTTTTGAGGAAATACTTTGAGCTTATCAGTCTCAATACCATATGTTAGAACAAGATCAAGAGTATGGCCATGAGAGTGAGTGGCTCCATTGACATTTTGTGAAAACCCAATTGAGTTTAGAATAGAGCTAAAGGAAATGTTTAAACTATCATTTTCATCGTCAACATGAATATTAAAATCACCTAGTACAATGACCTTATCAGTAGTCAGACTAACTCAGACAAGAGATCAGAGAATTCGGTCAGAAACTCGGAGTAAGGTCCAGGTGGGCGATACACTAATGCTAAAAGGAGCGGTTTCTCTGAATTCCATTTTGGATGAGATAAATTTAATGTCAGGAATTCAAAGGATTTATAGTTAATTTTGTGCTTAGGATTAATTAAAAATTCTGACTTAAAGATAGCTGCAACACCTCCTCCTCTGCCTGTAGTTCTAGGAATGTGAAAGTTTAAATAGTTAGCTGGCGTAGCTTCATTAATACTAACATAATCCTCTTGCTGTAACCAGGTTTCCGTAAGACAGAATAAATCAATGTGGTGATCACCTATCAAGTCATTGACTAATAAAGACTTATTTGGGAGGGATCTAATATTCAGTAGGCCACACTTTATTGTCTTATTTTCAGATTTTATTAGATCCATTGTTTTTATTTTTATGAGGTTTTCACGATTAACCCCAGAAGTGTTTTTGTGTTGTTTAATTCTTACTGCTGGGAAGTTGTATAAGGTCGGAATGGGGTTTTGGGTGGGCGGCGGCAGGTGGGAAGCTGCAGAAAAGTGTGTAGGACTACAATTCTGCCTCCTGGTCCCAACCCTGAGTTGTCAATTTAGCTGACTAATAAAAGAGTCCATATTGCTAGATAAGAGAGCGGCTCCATCCAACGTGGGATGGATGCCATCTCTCCTAATAAGACCAGGCTTTCCCCAAAAAGCGCTCCAATTATCTATAAAACCCACGTTGTTATCGGGACACCACCTAGACAACCAGCGGTTGAAGGATGACATGCGGCTAAACATGTCATCGCTGATTAAATTTGGCAAGGGACCAGAGAAAACTACGGAGTCCGACATGCTCTTGGCAAAGTTACACACCGAAGCAACATTAATTTTAGTGACCTCCGATTGGCGTAACCGGGTGTCGTTACCGCCGACGTGAATTACAATCTTACGGTATTTACGTTTAGCCTTAGCCAGCAGTTTCAAATACGATTCGACGTCGCCCGCTCTGGCCCCAGGAATGCATTTGACTATGGTCCCCGGTGTCTCTAGAGCCACGTTTCTGACTATGGAACTACCTATAATCAGGGTTTCTGCCTCAGCGGGTGTGTCGCCGAGCGGGGAAAATCTGTTAGAAACGTGAACAGGTCGGTGGTGGCCAGTGGGTTTTGGTTTGGGGCTACGCTTCCGCCTGACTTTATTGCGATTCTTCATATGACTATTATTCTATTTACTTTATGTATTTCTTTTTTAGTATTGCAATAACTGACATTGATTTTGTAAATATTGTTGTGATTTTGGCAGCTTAGTCAGCTTTTACTTCCACGTTTCATTTTCTGTCCTTGTGTCTCTTTACCCTTCACCCTTTTAGCTTTCTTTTTAAAAATTATTTTCCTTTGTCTCCCCTATTAATCTTAGCAATAATATATCAGGGCGGTAATAAATAAGAATACAAATTTAATTTAAAAAAAAGATTTAGAGTATCAAGGGCAGCCATATGACAAAATGGAAGAGAGTCGAACCCTTCCCGAGGATCCTTGCTCCAATGTCCAAGCCATGGATAAGATGAGTCCAGCTACATTTAGCTGAAACTGCTCAACCTCATACACCAGCTCAGGCTCTTGCCTTGACAGAGTGGTAACATTCCACATTCCTAAAACTTGTTTCTGCAGCAGAGGATCGGACCGCCAAGGTCCCTACATTCAGTCACCACCCCTGCACCTGACCACTGCAGTATCTCCCACAGGTGGTGAGCCCAAAGAAGGGGGGGCCATGCTGCCATTTTGGCCTAACCCTAACCAGGCCCCATGGGCCAATGCCCAGTCGCCCGGCACTCGCCTTCGTGCTCCGCCTGGCTTGACTCCAGAGGGTGCCCTGGTGACCGATATTAAGGTAAGTAAAACTTTGTTCTTCTGTGCTGCATTTTTTGTGGTACCTACACCTGAAACCTATTTGCCATGGATGACCTTACTAAAGGCATATAGCCACCAGCAACAATAACTCCAAGGATTGAGATATGAGCAAACCATCCACCATGATACGATGCCAGCTAAGGGAGGGGGGGGGGGGGGGGGGGGGGGGGGGGGTTTGTTGTTGGTTTTTTTTAAACCTTTTTTGTTTCCTTTTTATCCTTGGTGATTCTTTTTTCCTGATTTTTAAAAAAGTATTTTTATAAGAAGTTTCCACTGCTGTTATAAAAAGCATACAGAAACGTTTTGTATGAAAACAATTCAGCTCACTCTGAAATAAGGTAGGTGTATCATAATTACCAATAATCTCTGTGTATGTTCAGAAACAGGCATCTTTTTCCCCAGTTTCTCTACCGTTTATCCTACACAGCGCCAACTCAATTATGATGCAAAAGGGTGTTTTTGAAAAGCCTGGCTCATTTCTAATTAAGCCACACACTCATACCTATTTGTAGCTCATGTCCTGACATAATGCAAATGCTATGTAAATTAACTGCACTGATCTCCCTCTAGCTCCGCACTCAGAGCTCCTCGGAGACTAGCAAGGCATTTAGTCATACTTTATACAAGTTTAGTTTCTCATTGGTTGAAACACAGGCAGAGACAGATATGTTGACAGTTCATGAGGAAACACGGCACAGTAATCTGAAATTCATTTGTGTAATTGTTTTCCATCTCAAGCTCCTGCCTCTTTTTTTATTCTGCTTGTCAATGTATTGATCAATAATGACTAGAGATGCTTGAGTCATTCTTTCTGTTCATACATACTGTAGATGCCCTTGCTCTCTCCACCTCCAGACTGTGAACCAACCACCAGTTTCAGCATCCTACCCTCCCTTTGCTGCCGTTAGGAACGGTGTAGAAAAACCATTAACATGCTCGTTCTGCCATTACTAAACAAGCATGCAACAGCTGATTAGGCAGCTGACTGACCTAACTGAAGTTTCGTAGCCCTATCTGTGGCTCTTCTATTGGCAGAGATGTCAGGCCCTACGCAAACTGAAAGGATCACAGGCTAATTTTTCTAGATCTGGTGATACCACTATAAGGCAAAAAAAGAAAAAAACATTGTGTACATTACACTGTTCATCAAATTTAATAGGGTTGTTATAAAGAGGTGACTTATTGTGATATGAAATTGTAAACTCTGTGACATCATTTAATGGTTTTAATTATCATGTGTAATCATTCTTCCTATGAACAGTAACTCTACTCATGTTAATCAACAAATGTTAACAAGATATGTTTTCTTTCTTTTTTTTATTACACACTGTGGTAAGGTATGAAGCTTTTTTGTGTGATTAAATACTATTTTTAAGCAAACCTTTCTTTGTCACTATATAAATTAGTTTTGAGATCTATTTTTTTTAATACACAATGTATTTTCCTGTGCCAGACTTTAAGCAAACATCTGCAGTATTTCAGATCATTTAAAATATTTGAACAACCAATGCCTTCAAATTCTTCTCAAACGCTGCAATATTGAAAAGAGAGCTAGAAACACAACAAGAGGAATGATTACAATAAATCTGTCCAGGTCTCGGATTTGCTCTTTCTTGACTCATCCGTGCCAGCAGTCATTTCTTTGTAGCCTATCTCTGTCTGTTTCTCTCTCTCCACATCTCTGTGTCTATGCTCAGCCCATTAATTGTGCCCGAACAGTGCCACATGCCTCAATGAAAATAAATTGCTTTTAATTTAGGCTTTCCTTTTTTGCCACGGCCGGCATCACTTAATTTCATTAGCTCTGAACCTGTAGAGCGCTTTTTCAAAAGCGTCATCTCATGGGCGCTCTTGAAAATGAAAAGAAGCGCCTCTTTTTTTTTTTCCTTTCGTTGCTCCCTCTCTCCTCTCTCTGCGCTCCTCAATTAACAGAATCGTTTCCTTTCAACTAAAATGAATGTTATTGAAACCAATTAGCATGGACTGGAAAATCTCTCGTTAATGAGGGGAGTGTGGGTGAGTAAACAGGAATGAAAAGATGAAATTAGAGAAGAGGCTCTTCTTGTTGGCCTGGAATAATGACATGCTTAGTCGCCTAATTGTGTGGTGAAAAGCACCGCAGCGATGGTAACAGATTGCGGTGTTCATTAGGCAGCAATGGGCCACCTGCTGCTGGGGCGGCGAGCCCGCAGTCCCTGTACACGTGTTTATCCCAGGGGGCACTTTTTTTTTTTTTTTTTTTTTTTTTTTTTGGACACATTGCTCACTATGAAAAGCAAATGAGCCTGCCAATATGCTGCAATGTTGTGTCCTTATTGCCAAGGCACAGAAGCATGATATGTCAAATCAAATGAAATGAATGAAACCCAATGGTGTGAAGCTGAAGGGTTTCCTCTTTTTCATGATGCTTATTGGGAACTGACCTATAAACATACACGGGTTAGAAAAATCTGTGTAATTTCATTATTAATCCTGAAGATAGGTATTCTATTAACCGTTTCTGTTGTTATATGTCATCACACAACTCTTTATTGCTGCCTTTGAGGGCTGGTTTGTAAAGACTATGAGGGTTGAGAGAGGGATAATGGGCCTCTAATTGCAGTGTGGATCAGACTGGAAGGGGGTTGTGTTCTTCCAGCATTTATTCCCCTCCATGAAATATTTAACGGCTCGCCGGGAGAAATAAACTCTACACACATTCTCCAATTCATAACCTGGAGATAGTATTAGACATAACGAACACAATGCATCAATATCTCCATCCGTCTTCTTTGTTTCTCCTTGGATTTCTCCTGTTATTCCTGAATATGCAAAAAAGAAAAAAAATTAAGGCAGACAGACATAAAATAGTAGCCACTCCTGAGTCTGATGTTAATTCATAATTTATTCTCGCATTAGGACTAAAATGAAGAGCATATTCTTAAGCGCAGTGGGGTCCTCTGTTGCTTAGAGGCAGAGTGGAAAGAGTAAAAGAAACTATGACCCCCTCAACGTTGAAAATAACAAAAGTCATCTGCAGCAGCATCATGTCAACCATTTCCTCCTTCGTTTCAAAGCAGCGTGAAGCTGTTGTGTGTCTACAGTTCCCGCTTCTGTGTGTTGCTTTTGTGAATCCACTCTCTGTTACTGTGTACATAATTGTGTGTGCATATCAACATTGTGTCATTCAAGTGGGCTGGCACTCCCTGACAGGTTTCCACCAGCATGCTAATAAGGCCCATTGTTGCATGTTGCACCGTCTACAGCTGTTGGCTATAATTATCTTGCAGATAACTTAAAGGATGTCAATTAAAACACTGTTCTTTTTCACTGGCCTCATCTATTGCCCGCGTCCCCCTCAAGTAACCCCCCCCCCCCCCCCCCCTGTCTCTAAGGGAGTGAGGGTAAAGGTTCAGGGTGAGGATGGAAATGGAAGGACAGGAGGGTAAAGGTTTAGCTATGCTAGGAAGCTTTTATAAAGCTGATTTTTGTTATACAGAACATCCAATTAAGATATCTTCTACTACAGAGAGGTGTGCTGATTTATTTTATGTGTTTGCTCTGGTCATAGAGGTTGGGGGGGCGGGGGGGGATTTCATGTGAAAATTCATTCATTAATTTCTAATAAAAAGATGTTGAACTGTCCCTGTGGACCTCCCTTTGAGGTGTAGAGTTTGGGCCTTTATTGAAAAGGCTAAGCGTACCCTAGATGTTTGCATCCCCCTTTTCCTTTCTAACCCCTCCTCCAAACCCTTCAGGGACAAATCGACCTCTGAGCTTCAGAGTTTAGCTTCACAATCTCTGGACAACACCCCAGAAGTCATCATAATCACTCATTTGTCTTTGTTTATTGTTGTTTACATTAACCGGTGATGTACATAAATAAACAGAAGACAACAGCTGTTTGTGTGTTCCAAATCTTGAGCTTCAGAGGTTTTTGTTTTGCTTATTTTTTTAAGGGGGGGGGGTGTTTTGTCTTGTTTTGTTTTGTTTGGTTTGGTTTTGTTTTGTAAAATTAGATGTTTTTTATATCAGTGACTTAAAAAACACTGATGCACCAGCAGAATGAATTATACTTAATGGCCCATCTTAACCCAGTTACATTAAATATAAAATATGATAACTAATCATAAAGTTGAATTAAGTATAAGATGCAAGATTTACAAAAATTAAAGCATATTTTCTTATTTTATTGTTGTTTCATGGGCTCATTTGAAGACATATGAAGGCTTGACATTTGACTATAATTACAGCTTTAAGTGTTACAGAAGCACAGATTACTTTTTAAACTATATGTGTGCTTTACAGGTCTTTGGGGAGTCGAGGACAGCAAACAACACCTCGCCTTCTCCCTTGAGAACTCCTCTGCTTAATTGATTTACTTTGTGCACAATGACATGCCCATTAGCGTGTCTATCAGATCAGGCATCAGCAGCACGTGCTGCTTGCTATAAAACTGGCAGGTTATCATCTGTGACATGGCAGGGCTTGCAGGGGGGTTACTTCTAAAATCGTACTTTCATTTAAAATTGAATTTTTTTTTTTTTAAAAACTTGCCGTTAATTTTATTTTATTTTATTTATCTTTTTGCTGCTGTGGCCAAGTAGCCAGAATGAAAAGTTGGCAAGTTAAAGCGATATTTTTTCCCTAACTTATATTTTTTGGCACCTAAACCCAAATAAAATATGTTGTTTTGGAGATGGAGAGTCCCACAACACCTTTCCACTCATCTAATGTGGCTTTTTGTTACTAGTTGATAGACTATGCTCTTCTGGTGCTGGTGCATTGTGTGTTGTCTTGTGCCTAATCTTGCCTAAGGTTTAGAAACAGTTTAAATCTAAACTAAGGTGTAGATTTAAGCTTCCTAAAATCAAATTTGAACACCAATCTGTCATGCTAATAATTTTTAGTAAGCATTACACTTCAACTTCATGTTGTGTTAGTATGATAACAGCTGAGACTGCAGGGAATATCACAGCCTCTTTGATCACTAACCAAAGACAAGTCCTAAATAATAAGCACAAAACATGTACCGGTAGTTTATCCTAAGATACTGGATGACTCTACCAGATGCTATTGTGATCTGTTGAGATAATTTAGTCTCAAATACATTGATGGACAAATTGACTGACTGTCACAGATATCCCTTGAGTCACAGCATAGTAGATGAGAAAATCAGCAGCAGAGGGCTTGCACAAGAGATGCAGGCACAAGAATGTCACAGAAGAGACACATGGGGATCTGGAGTAGCCAATAGGTATTGATGAATGAATGAAAAAGGGGTTATTGAGGATAACATTGATTGTGAGCCAATTCAAGATTAACAGATGCCAATAGGCTGTCATGGTTTCTGAACAGTAGATTGAGGTTTGCGACTCTCCAGCGGTTCTTCACCACTAACCATTTATTCATCAAGGTTTCTTATGAATGCTTTAGCCTATTTATAGACTTTTGCGGGCTAAAAACAGCCCGAATGTTGACAGGGTCTGTTGTGCACTACAAGTGAAATTTTCCTCTGTTTGATTCAATCATTTGTTTTGGAAAGTTTGTTCTGGCTTCACAGTCAGACTGAGACAAGTCTTGCAGTTGTAAGAGAAAAGACTGATGAAAGAAGAATAAAGATGATGGATGGATGGATGGATGGATGGATGGATGGATGGATGGATGGATGGATGGATGGGTTGCATTGTTTTAGATGTCACCCAATGCTGTTAGGTGTGCATGACTACATTTTCAGAATATCCTCCAGTTTTTAAACTTTCTTTTCCTCTGTGATTTGATAATCTAACTTGTACTTCCTGGTTTTATAATCTGACATTTCCTGTTTAACTCTGTATTTCCTCCAGCTGGAGCCCAGTGTGGAGAGGAGGAAACTGAAGACTGTTGTACTGGATTTGATTAGAGGGAAGTTTATCTTTATACACTCTCTCTATGACCTTAGGAAAACAATTATTGTCTCCCTCTGGCTCACGACCCTCCGTCACTTTCCTCTTTCTGCTCAGTGTAGTTGCTGTTGTTGCAGAGTTATTATTACGTTATTGCCTTGGCTCTGCAGAACTGTTAATGTTTTGATCACATTAGACGGCTGTCTTGAGTTTAAACAAATGTTCATTAATAAAACAAAAGATAAATAATTAGCAACTATTTTGATCATATACTGATAAATTTAGTTGAAAATATGGAGGAAAAATAGTCAACAATTCTGTAATTCTAGCTTCTCAAATGTGAGGATTTGCTTCTCTCTTTGTAGTTTGCATTTAAAAGCATTGCCTAAACTCCGCAGGGCAACTTTCTGACACCCAAAACCTTAACATTATAGTTTTCTCATCAGAATTATAGCTATTTGTGAGTAACCAACATTTCTCTCAAACAAAATGACATTTCTGTGGGCTTACTGTGTTTCTGTATGCCTCTAATCACAATCTTTTCTGTCTTTCTTAGTTTCATATTTTAACTCACAATTTGAGTCTGAACGTACATTATAACTATTGAATTAAACTTCTTAAAGTGTGGTTTTGGTTTTTTTTTTTTCATAAAACATGCAGCCTTAATGTATTGGAGTCTATTCCTGTGCCATAATCTATTTGAAATACACTTTGAGTCTGCTTTAACCACAAATAAAATTTACAAAACTAACATTGTGATTTATGCATGCTAACTACATAATAGAACTTAGAAATGCAATTAACAGAAACCGCCTGCACTTAATTGCTATAACTCTGTTATTCATTAGATTCCACTAAGGACAAAATATGGGATATTAATCACATATTAAAGACATTAGTTTTTGATGTTAGGAACGCTGCTTAAAGAGGAGCATTTATTATTCATTGTCTCCTTTGTTTCCACTTGAGACTACAGTTCTGAATACAACAGCATTAACTTTACCACAAGCCCCCAGAAGATGGCTGTTGTTAAATGTGAATGTGTTGATCTTGCTGTCAAACTGAAAGGTATTGATTAACATGTTTATAGACAGTAATTCATTTTCTCAAACCTAAAAGATATTTTTCCCTTCCTGTTCTAATAAATATGGAGAGATTTCAACTTTGTCTTTTTTGACCAAAATTTTTCTTTTAAACCGATGGACCTTAGAAACTTAGCTCCTAATAAAATTAAAACACAAATGTTTTTATAAGCATTTGTGAGTGTGTGTGTGTTAAAGTGACATGCTTCCTCTAAATCACCTCCCCCACTATCCCAGCAGTGCAGCAGTAGGAGTTATAGGTCACGTAATGTAATGACAAATTTGTTTAGCATTATAATAACATCGCTCTATGAATTACTGCAGGTCTTTGCAGGATTAAAGTTTGTCTTTTAAAATTCAAAACATGTTTGGGATTGGAGTTGGGCCCCACATTTTGATTTTCATTCTGTTATTTGTTATGTTATATGAGATTCAGCAACAACATGAATTGAATAAACATTCAGTATGCAATGTCAGTAAAAGTTACACTGCCAATGTTTAGGTTAAATTGTGCCTGAGATTCTACTGGGCATTTTTCTGAATGGACTTGCTAGCAACACAGTCCTCCACATAACTTTATATCATGCTGTGAGCTCTTATTAGGATACGCCTGAAACACACGCTGCATATTTAGGTAATCACACCATTCACACTGATGTTTATTTTTACATCAGTACAAGAACTTTAACACTCAACCCAAGGAAAAATGGGGAGAAAATTCTAATTTTTAATTTGGATTCTTTATTTGGCCTTTTAACTAAATGTAAAAAACAAAAGATAACCAAAAAAAAGTTAAAATGATTGTAGTGCAAAAGAGGAAAACAGGAATGTATAAGGTCTCAGAAACTCTATGTACCAAATATGACATACACGGCTTTAGAGGGTTAAAAGCACAGACACAAATCTAAGAGGACATTACCGCTGCTTTCTTTTCGTTTAGGCCTACTTACTCTCTGGGACAATGAGGGTCTCAAATGAATGCAGGGAAGTGTGATAATTACTGCTATTCTGAGAAGCAGACACAGAGAGCAGGAGAAGGAGGGAATTATTGTTCTGCAGCTAAGGGGGGAAATACATGTTTCCTTTCCTGGACCTAAATATTTACCCTCCTCTACAGGCAGCTGACTCACGCTCAGACAGCAGCTCACATGAACCCAGAAAGGCCTCTTACCGGGCCTAAGCAATGCCTAACTAACTTTTAAAGCATGACTGCTGTTAATGCTTAGTTTACATGCCACCCTAACTGAAACACACACATGCCTTCTTCCTGTAAGACACGCACACCCTGCTTCCTGATCTGATTAGAGGACCACAGTTCCCGTTGGCCTGATAATAGCTTATTTCCAATTTTCCCATCAGACTGCTGTCCTGCCCTTGTCCTGCGGTAGGCATTAGTTCCAGTGGGTGACAAAAGATTGTAGGAAGTGAAACCAAGTGTGCGTGCCATGTGTGTTATGACCTTGTGCCATCAGGGAAAAGCTGTTTGTTGAAAAGAATGTCAATGAGCAGAATGACTTTTCATTTGGTTGACCAGCTAAATTTCTAAATATTTAGTGTTTTGCTTTATTTGCATTTTGGGAATCAGTAATAAAAAGAAACAATAGTTTTGTTTTGTTTTGTTTTGTTTTTTTAAGGAAACTTGTTCAAGTTGCTAATTTATTGCCACTTTTTTCAGGAAGAAAATTCCTTTCCTTTATGGGAAAAGTTTGCACATTATTTGTTCCTGTATGGTACATAACCTTTCAATATAGACAGTCTTGAGAACAGGTGGCTAGAGATTTTTCTCACAGTATACAACAGCCTTTTAGAGAAGTCGTATCGTAATATTAGTAGGTGGTGACTGAATGAAACAATAGAAGAGGGGCACATTGGGCACCGTTTTGTAGTGACTGTTGCGACCTGAAAGCTGGAGTCCTTCTGTCACCTTTGTTTAGGTTGTTCTTGTTGTTTTCCTTGTTTCTTCCCCAAGTGTGTGGTCAATCTGTCTGCATGACCTTAAAACACACAGAGTCACACTTGTGTTGCTGTACTGTATTACAAGTCCCTCCACCTCGTCTCTTAAGCCTCTGCAGTAACTGAGGCACTCAAATGTCAATAAGTTTACAGAGGAAGGGCTGTAATCTGAAACTAATGGAGCACAAATGAGATTAAAACACACGTGCATGAAATATAAAACTAGGGCTGTCTATGGTTAGATACAATAAATAAAGAAAATTAAATGCATATAATAGGATTGCACATGTGTTAATAAAATGTTTTTAATTATTGGGAGGAAGACTCTAATTCAGACCATTCAGATCTGCCACCTGCGAGGTTGCCTGGTTAATATTATTGTACAGTTAAAAACAAGATTTGTTGCAGGTTCAACATGAAGAAGAGCAACTGACCATAAAAGAAAATTAAAAGACATAAAATCTTTTGTATTAGTTCAACCAACTATCATGAAATGATGGACCACACTGCATCTCAGAATTTTTTAAAATGTATTTGTCATACTAGATTTTGCTGCTATGGACCACACACAAACACACACATGCACACAGAATTGTGTATGAGATGCTTAAAGTAGAGAAAATTTTGCTCATTAAACAAACTGAAACACGAAATGCGGTCTCTTTTATATTTAAAGCTTAACGTACACCAGTTTGCAAAAACAGAGAAGTGCATTGCCAGCCGAGGCAATAACAGAGCATCCTGTCTGGAATTGTGATATCTTTTGAGTACAATACTATAGATGGGTGAAAAGATGAGCAAATTCAAAACTTTGAAAACATTTCAAACTCCTACAACTAGTAGCCCCTCAAAATATGAAAAGAAAAATTATATATTATATATATACATACATATATATATATATATATATATATATATATATATATAGATAGATAGATAGATAGATAGATAGATAGATATAAATCTGGTCAATTCAGAGAATTATTGTGTTTTAAGTGCAATTAGGGTTAAGCACGTATGACTGAAGTATCTTAACTGCACTAAATACTAGTCAGACCACACAGTTTAGTTTTTTCTTTGTTTTATTCAATTTGCTAATTATTAAATGTACTTTTCATATCATTCTAACTGTTTGGGTTTGGCATTATATATTTCTTTCCTCAAAAGTGTTGGCATCATCTAAGTTAGTTTTAACTTTTGCTCCTGTTGACTTGAGGTATTTTTAATTCAGCACCTGTTCACTTTGTGGCACCAGCCAGTATTTTATCTGTCCTCACTACGAGTTGCAGAATTTCATGGGCATTCTGTGGTTTTGGGTAGCAGTTGTCAAGTCACTGCAGTTTGGGTTTTGTTATAGAAACCTAAACCAACTCGTCGCTTTTATTAATAAAAACAGTGTAGCAGAAGTTGCAGTTACGAGGTTTCATTGACCCTGTGATGAACCGGTGACCTATCCAGTGTTCACCTTGCCTCTTGCCTCATTGCCACTGGGATAAGCTTCAGCTCCCTTGACCCGTCATTGGAATTAGCGGGTGTCAACAATGGATGGATGGACAGATGTAAGCTCAATGATAAAACAAAGCTTTCATAATGAGTTACCTCAATGTATTATTCAAGAACAGGAGAAGAGCTAAACATCTGGACATGGTTAAAGTCTGGTTGATATTATCTTTTTTTTCTGCTAAAAGTTGACTGTTTGAAAAAGAAGGAACGTAATAGCATCTTGTGAAGAGTACAAAATCAATAACTTGCACTATTGAGGTAAGTTGTAAAGACAGTAAAAGCATGCAGTTTTGAATGAATAACACACATGTACACCCTTCCCCCCATAACAATGAACACATTGATTGGAAAGCCAATACCACTCAGCTTGGCGACCAACCAGAGGGTTGAGAGAGTGGCCCATAAATGAACACAATTATGGCTGGTTTGATGTGTCTGAACCAATCAACACCAGCTGATGGGAAGCCAGGACAGACTGTAGGACTATGACAGAATCAAAGTGAGTGCATGACACCTGCATATGAGGCGCTGTCACTCAGACACACACACACACACAAATATGCACATATGCATTAGTGTCTAAAGGATGCTTGACTTTGACAAGCTGATAAATCAACACTAGAGAGCCGTACTCGTCCACACACACGCACACTCTCCAGAAAATATCATCTTATTTACAATAACCTGGAACTCCACTGTGGTGAAAATAGTATTAGATTCTCGATGACAAATAAAAAAAGTGAGGAAGAGAGGGGCAAAATGACAGGAATGTTGGGATGGGGTTTTCTGGGCAAGCTGCATTTTTTAGTATGCATGTTGATCCTGTTAGGTTGAAATTCAATAACAGATAACGTGGGTATCCTCCACAGGAAGAAGGACTCATGCAACTCTCTCTGACTACCCTCTATTTATCATCATGCATAGACTGTCACTGGAAAGAATATATTGCTTTAAAAAGTCGCTGCCATAATAGGATTGATCTAATTTCCATATATTTTCATCGGAAATTTGATATTTTCTTCATCAGTGAACAACATAAACTATTTAAGGAGGATGCTGGTGTGGCAAACTTTCGCTTCCATCCTTAAATCTGTTTTTGGATATTCCCTTTTGATGGATACTTTAGGAGCTAGTGTTGGTTGGATACAGATATTGGCCGGCGAGTGGAGGATACACACACATACACACATACAGAGACTCACACACACTTCATGTGACATAGCTTCATCACTACATCCCTGACCCCGGATGTTCCATTCATAAATCATTTACATTCCCTGTCAGGTCCAGTTCTTGTCAAAGACTAACCAGTTTATTAAGCTGAACTGATAAATCACTGGTTTGTCTTTTGAGTGCTAAAGTCATCTGTTTGACCTTATTAACCTGTTGTTTTGTCAACATTTCATGGCGATGTTTCGAAACAAAGAAACACGTATCACCGGAGCTGTGGCAGAATAACCGACGACACTGATTTTGGTCCTGAAATAATGCTTTTCCCTTTTACTAGTTCTCCACCACAAAAAAAAAAAAAACATACAACTCCAATAACAAAAATAATTGGGAGGCTGTGTGAAAAGAAAAGACTGCAATGCTTACATTGCAAGACAAAAGTTGGAAAAGGGTAATGTTTCTCGCTTTCTCTCTTCTTTTAATGACAATCTGTAAACAACAGAGGACAGAAAAGATCAGTTTCCAACCTTTCAAAAGATGGATATTGTCCCATTCTTATTGTAGCTACTCTGCAAATATTGATCTCTGTTACTTTTTGTGTTTCTTGATGCATGTTTTCTATTGTCAATAGATCCTGACAGCAGGCCAACTCTGTTTTCCCAGTACAGAAGAGACAGGTTGAAGTTTAGCATTGTACAATATGAGTTTTTATATCAATAGTAACCAAGGGTCACGTGAAAAACTGGCATTCATTTTTAGATATTGTCAGAAAAATAATTTTACATAGATGCTAATGTTTTGTTTTCTTTATTCAGTGGTTATCAAAATTGGGGGTAGTGTGGCCAAGCAACAGAGATCAGGGTTTACCAAACCACATCAAACCATCCTGTATTGACCCACACAAGCTAAAGATAACGAGTCTTTTTGGGCAAGAAACAACAAACCATTCTTTCATGGTGGGACAGAAAAAGAGAAGGTGCAAAGAGAAAGAGAGAGAGAGAAATAGAGAAATTAGAAACGGGAATAAAAAAAAAGGCTAATAATTTGCTCTTGGTTGTACAGAAATTATGTTTTCCTATTACATCCCCTCACATCAGTAAGCCAATTTAAGTTTTTAAGATGAAACTTTTAAGATGAAATATGAAAACATGCCTGATTACCACTGGCAGGAAAAGGCTGAGTAGCCTTAAACTAGAGGAGAATATGAATGACATTAAACTGGTCCATCTCAGCTACACAGTAGGGAAGCTGAATGAATTAATTCTCCTGTTTTGTGTCCTCCACAGGTTCAAAATTTTTCAACCTGATCCTGCAAAAGTTAAAATTAGCGAATGACCCGCGGTTATCTCCTTGCCAAATCTGGATTCGACCCCACTGATATCTTGCCCGTGACCCAGATCATCACCGCACTTAGCAGTCATGATCTTTGGAGATGTTTTTTTTTATCAGCTGAACTTGCTCTTCACATACCTAATCTAACTTGCATAATTTTGCACTAAATCATTTATCCCTCTAAAATGTTGCTGCTCAGCAACATTTTTAAATTGAGATTTGCTTTGCAAAAACAGAACACCCCCAGTTCCTGGTTAAAACTCTGTTCTTCATTGCTGAATCACAAATCCAGCTTAAAAAAATGAAACAATTCTGCCTTTATACTTTGGAACACAGTAGTTTAAATAAACATCACCCTGTTAGTTCATACCTCTATTTAAAGAAAGAAAATTATATTCTTATTCTATTCTCTGTGATCCACCTGTACCACTGAAATTCTGATTATGTTTAGTTTCTCTTTTAGAAATGAAGCAACTTTTCTGCTGACAATCTATCATATCTGCAGGTGTCTGGCATGTTACAGGGTTCTGGCTGTGAGTGAGAGTCTTGCAAATACCTGCCGTTTTTGTTGTTGTTATAGGCCTACTCACTACATTCAGTTGCTTTTAGTACATTAATGAACATCTAACCACCAACCTGTGATTTATTTTTTTATTGTATTGATGTAATTAATTAATTTATTTGACCGTTCTTTTTAATTTTCTGTCATGTAATTTGTCAACATGTTTCAATGACATTTTATCTCCACATTAGTTCATTGGCCATCATTTACATTATAAATAAATCACAAATTGGTCTGCCTTACATGGCAAATCACTGTTCTAATAGTTGCAAGGGCTGCATGGTGGCAAAGTGGTTAGCACTACACCACCTGGTTTTGTTGGGAAGAACGGCTGCCTTTCTGTGGAGTTTGGATGTTCTTCCTGTGAATGGAAAGAAACATTTATTTACCTAAAACTTTTTAAAAATCTGGTATCTTGAATAGATGGCAAAAACAAACCTTTAGGATAAAAAATCAGATATCAAGAAGAAATGGAGACTGACATGTTGTGGTGACAGCTGACAAGAATATCTAAAAGATGGAGAAGCACATTTAATTCTGCTGAATATAACCTCAATTTTACTCATTTTCATGTCAAACGCAATTAGTAGGTTAAATAACAAAAAGCTTAGATGTTGATGGTAAAAATGAACAGCGCAGTGTAAAGAAAACTAAGCGGTGCAGCAGGGTTGTATTTTATCATCATGAAAGACTTCAGTCTCTAAAAATGGTTTTATCTTTCTGCAAGCATCATTAACCAGATGGCCTTTAAACCTGCTGCTGCTACCAACGACAGGATCTGCTTATATGAGCGTCTGCTTGAAGTGTGTGGACTTCTATGATATTGAATCATATTTTGTTCACCATAGTAAATCGTGGCAAGTTTCCAGACAGAGAACCTTTTTGACATCCTAACCCGTTACAGGCCAGAGCTCAGACACAGAACCTCAGGCTGGGGTCTCTTCTGCTTCTTATTCCAGGCTGAGGACAAAAGGTGAAAGGGGATTCAGTGTCAGAATTTCTGAACTTTAAAATAGCGTGCGATGTTTATGATGGTCAAACCAACATCAGGAATACTTTTCATTCTTAAATATATTTAGAAAATAAACATTTATTGTATATTCTTCAGTTATTCCTTTTTTATGAATGCAGTTTTTGATGTCTCTTTACACAGATAGATTTGGGAAAAATAGTGTGTTAAAATTCTGGGGCCATTTTGAGAATAAATCCTTTATTTTTGTTCCTTTCTAGTCATAGCTCAAAAAAAAAAAAAAATAGGAGATGTGTTTCAATGATGGGTGAGACTAAGGCTAAAAAAAAGAACTTTAAAGGTGAGACCTTTACAGTATTAAGTGAGATTCACAGAGATTAAAACTTGACTGAACTAGTTTGACTGATACTTGATTCCATTTCATTAATTCAACAAATATAACCATAAATGAAACCAAAGCATTTAAACAACATCATCTCATTAACTGCTTACATTTTATGAAGGGGCTGTAAAAAACAATCAAATCACCAATTGTGTCTACTGCAAAGTGAACCAGTGAATCATGCAGCAGATATACCTTTGAGATTTGGCACGAAGCAAGTTTTTCTTGTTACCAATTAAGTGTTAGTGTTTGTGCAGCAGTGATGAAAGACATTTAAGGTAGGATCAGTTTTGGTTATCAGTGGTTGTCATTTCTTATTTCTTTTTCATTTTTTAAATTCAGTGTATCACTGAATAAAAACAGTGGCAGCCTGAATATTAGTAATTTCTTTGCTGCATTTAGATGAGAGTTTTAATTCCTGTTTAATTCTGAATAAAAGTTAATTCCGCTATAAACTGATGAACAATGACCATGTAAACACTTAATTCCTAATGCAAACATTTTTTTCAACATTTTTCAACAAAAAAACAAAACAACCATCAACATTTTAGGAAAAATTTGCTGTGTCCTTTTAATGGTTACTGAGACTTTGAAAACTTTCACCTGACTTATTGTTTGTATAATGAATGTTTCTGACTTTCCCTCAAGGACTTGCAATTTGATTTGATGATTCATCAGAATAAATTTCACTTAGACTTAGTGGACTTGAGCTTCCTAATAGACTTCCCCAAAGAGATTTAGAGACAGCCGTATAGTTAAATGATATGTGATTGGAATAAGGGAGTGTACACAAGTTAGAGGCTGCAGATGATGTATGAAAAACAGAGTGCTTTCACAACTTAGGTTTACTTTTATGATTGAGGTGTAGGTGAGACCCTGGGGGGTAAAGGTGAGGGAGGAGGCAAAGAAAGCCATGAAGGGTCTCTGAAAGAGACTGGGAGGGGTGAAGGGATTCAAGCAGCAGGTGAATGCGTGCTGCTGCGGGGATTCATCTGTTCTGGGTTCAGACAGGGCCTCATTAGTGAGCAGTGAATTACACTCCAGACACGTCTTTATGTAGACTAATCATATTACAGCTAGCACGCTCAGCTTCACCCTAGGGGAGACAGAGGAGAAGGAGGGTGAGGTTGCCGAACTTTACAATCTGATTTGTCCGTGAGAACTCAATATAATCTAGCACCTCCAACTGACACCGTTTTATCTATCTGTCCATCTATCTAGCTGCGTTTGTCACATGACTCCTCCCCAGCTCCTCCACCTCTTCAGCACACATCCACCCTGCAAACTCTTTCTCATTCCTCATGCTTGTTTTGCCTATACCCTCAAACCCCCCCCCCCCCCCCCCCCCCCCCCCACCCCCCCCCCCACCCCCCCACCACCACCACCACCACCACCTGTATCTTTCTCCCACCTCTGTTACCCACCAACACTCTCCCTCCAAGCCAACGCATCCCTGCCCCCATGTTGTCACTTCTGACAAGCTGCTTTAATGGGTGATGTGGCGCATGCCTCTGACCACTGAGCACAGTCATTAACCTTCACTGGCATAATTGAATTCAAGGTTGATTGCTTGTGACCCTCCCCCCTGCCGAGGTCCCTCTCAATGTACATATTCATTACTGGGCCTCAGCTCTAAATGGATTGCACAGGGAAAGCTGTAGCAATCATCCAGGCTGCTCAGAGGGGGCAGCGGCACGCTGCTGAGGGGGCCACAAGGGGACCGAGGACGGAGCAATGGGAGGAGGGACAAAAGGGGAGGGGCACTAATTGCATGCTAGAGGAAGAGGATGAAATTATGAAAAGAGTAAAAGAATGAAGATGGATCCCTGTGACACTGTCAAATTAAGGGCAAGCCTTGTAACACGGCGAGACACTAAAATGTACAGTGGCACTCGCTACACCAGAGGAAGAGGAGAGATTGGGGGAGGAGATGAATGGAGGAGGGGAGGAGATGAGAGAGAGGCCATTGAGGCTAAGAGAGAATTGAATGTAGAAGAATGAAGTAATATAGACACACACACACACACACACACACACACACATATAGATACACAGAATGAGGAAGCACACACACACAGATGCGTGCTCACAGGCCAGTTTCAGTGTGAAGGGGAGCATATATCACATCACCCCAACACCACCATTAAACCCCTTCCCAAATATCACCGTTTCCACCCTCCACCCCAAGCCAGCGGGTCTGCACTCTCCCCTCTCTAATAGCTGTCAGATTACTATCAGCCAAACAAGACATCCAGCCTTCCCCTTCTCCCGCTTTTCTCCCCCTTCATTTCTCATCCCTCTCCCACCTACCCCACTGCCATCTTGCTCATTACCCCCCAGGCCCCCCTCTACTTCCGCTGTCGTCTTCCCTTCTCTTTTCCCAATCGCTAACATGACCTCCTTCTCCTCTTCGTGTGTTCCCCCACCTTATGCTGGCTACACATCACCTCCTCCTGCTGAGCTACAGCTTCTCTGTCTTTCCCTGCAGGAGATCCACCTGCAGGTGTGTAAAGAAGACAACATAGACCTTAGAGTAGAATAAACCATGGGAGGGGAATGAAAATTCCAAGAATGATGTCTTAAATGATGTGTCCACTCTAAAAGATTGTCTACAATCTTTTTTTTTTTTCCAAGAAGATGTTTATTTCTGAGTTCTCGCTTGTTTCATTTTATTTGTACTGCACATTGTTAGCCTTTTTACACAGCTTTTGCTTGCATGAATACAAGTTAGTGCAGTCAGTCAGTAGCAAATGTTCCTTTCAAGTATGCACATTTAGAAGGGAAATGGGACAACAAGTGGACCAGATGAAACAAGAAAATGAGGAAATATGTTCTTTGAGCCACTCTTTAGTGATAGCAATTAATAACTTTGAAGAGAACTTTAATGTGCTTTTCTCTTTGCACATTATTGTGGCTAACTTGGCTGGTTCAACTCTCACAACTGGCTCACAACTTAGGACAAAATAATCTCAGCAACTCTGAATCACGCAAGAGGCATTCATGGTTTCCAGATGGTGGGTCGCATATCACCATGCCTTTCCTATACACTCTATTTCAAGCACCACAAGCAAATCAAAGCTCAATGTAACCATTTTTACAGCTAACTCCTACTGTCTAAAATTAGAAATAATCATCACTTAGAGATTGTGTCCCACAGACTTGGTGATCAAATATGATTTATCAATGTGGACTAAATAAAAATTGTTTATATATTTAGACTGGTGTTATTTGGATGTTGACATTTAATCATGTTTATAATCCCTTAACTTTTACTCTATCATTGTTAGAACTGTACTCGTCCACATTGCACACATTTCTTTTATGAGTCATCAGTAATTGTAAGGGAAGCCAGAAATGCAGGTACTAACAACTATATTCATCGTGTCACACCCATGTATCACATTTGCAACAGCCTTCTGCACCTTGAAGGTAACCTGCCTCCCAGCTGGAGAAACACTGGACTACACTAAAATGGACTAAATTAAACCTGATTAACATCAGACAGGCGGCACAGAGGATAGTTCTCTCACAGCCATGGTCTCCTGCGTTATTGGTCAGCTGAGGCCTTTCTGCAAGGGCCTCTTCCTCACTGACTATTCAGGTTCTTTGGTTGCTTCCCGTGGTCCAAAGTCATGCATGATAAGTTAATTAGTGATTCAACACTGGCCTCAAGTATGAATATGAGTGTGTGTGTGGTTGTATTTGTGTGTGTGTGCATGTGTGGGCTCCAGGAAACCCCTAACATCCATCCATAGATAGAAATATTACCATTTTCATTACCAGCTTGTTAACATGCTGGTGTTAGACTTTATCTCAAAGCAATACTTTGAGATAAATTTGGAGACCCTGCTGTGGCTGTCTTGTCTGATCCTCTAGCTGGCTTCTTTTAGAGGGTAACTGTTGAAATGATCCATTGGAGGACTTTTCCTACTATAGTAATGTCTTCAAAGAAAAAAAATATCCACAGAAGTAAACTATTACAATCAGACTTTTCTTATGAATTAGGAATTCAAGTGCTGAATAAAAACCAATGACATAAAAAATAAAAAAAAAATCACGTATTTCAGTTGACAAAGTCACATAAACACTAGTAATTTTTTTCTCATCTTATTGGAAAGTAGGAGGTTCTTTATGCAAACAGAAACTTCTGCATTTGCCCTTTCGTTGGCCTTGTGGACTGCTACTGTCGTCTGGCCGGAAACCTCTACGCCCTTACAGACAGCCTGCAGTCCACAGAGAGTCATCTAACTGTCAGTACTCTGTACTGTTCGAGGCTTGTGTCAACTCCATGTGTGAGGTGTGTGTGTGTGTACTCATGCACGTGTGATCGTCTTTTATCCCCTCTCATCATCACTAACAGGGTTTCCCAGGCTCTGGCCAGGAGAGTGTGGGTCACAGGGCAGGAATCAAACAGCAGAACAATGGAGAGCTTCCTCCACTTAACCTCCTAATGGGCTCTCAATGGCTCCCCTGGCTCCCTCAAAACTATCAGCCACTGGATTCACTTACCTCATTGCACCAAACAAGAGTGTGTGTGGGAGGTCTGAGTGGTGTGATCAGGGCATACTGCAAATAAAGTGTTGCATATGTGTGAGTGATTGGCTGTACATAGGTATTAGACAGAAATCCAGATGGACAGAAGGTACTGGAGAGGTAAAACTGTTCAATTAGCAATATGTTTTTAGTCATGCTGGCAATGAACATGAGACCTAAAAAATCTCATGTTAGCCTGCAAAAAAAAAAAAAATCTTTTGAGGTGTGTGTAATTGTAGTGATGTTTGGTTTTTCTGACTGATATAGTTGTGAGCATATGTGAGTGCATAAGACTTTGCACCACATGGTTCTGCTAATAACACTTCAATAATTACTTTCAGTGCACACTCCATCCCTGAGTACCTCACAGCCTTCAATTCTGCAAAGGCAAGTGGCCTCATTTATTTCCACGGAGGAAAATAATTTAGCAGTGTCGAGCGCTAACAAGCTTGAGCGGAGGGATTCCTAATTAGATTCACTTTGTTTGTGTCATTTTAATTACGTTGTGGTCCCCACCACTGAAGCCACCAATGAACCTCCAGTCTCTCAGCTCTGCTGCCATGTGTGCTACTGCACCAAGTCCCAGCAGTGCTTAGCAAAAAAAAACCACAAAAAAAAAAAAAAAAAAACCAAACTAAACTCGACTCTGTGTCAACCAAAGCTACGACAGGATGTGTTTTATGTTAATTTGCTGATTCTGAGCATGTTTGGCTGATGTGTCACTTTAATCTCCAAACAACAACACAAAGGTCACTGTCTTCTGATGCAAACAAATACACCCTCTCGAAACTTTTTTGGTGATGAATCATTATTTATTGCTGTAAATGAAAGGCATGGGGGACAGCTTTTCCTGGCTCTGTAGTCTTAAGCGGTGTGTTTATGTTCTGCCTTTGAAGGGAAAGCTTCACTAAACTAAACCACTTTGAGGTTCCTTTTGAAGTATTCCCCTAAGACACAGTTGCTAATTATTTGGTGTTTCATGATGAATTCCACTCAGTTCATTAGACTGTTTTAACTGATGTTGCTGTCTTAGATCCTGTTTGTCTCAACACACGCGCTGAACCATTTAGATAATTGAGTGATTAATTGAAACCTAATGATCAGCACAGGCCTTATGTTCTACTTTTATTTTAAACTTAACAGTTTATTATCCACTTATTACTTGCAACTTGCATCTTTTTGCTGCAGAAAGGGATACAAAGTGTTCGAGAGTTTTTAGCATCCACTTGATTTGTGATGTGTGTGTTTTGGTAGCAACATGTAGAAATTTAAAGATTTTGTAGGAGAAAATACATCTTAAAAAAATAAAGGCAGACAATGACAGAAGTGCAAATACTGAGCAAGACAGAGAGAAAAAAAAAAAATCACAAAATGGGTGAAAGAAAGCGGAAGCCTTGGGGTGTTGCTGTGTCCCTTCTGTGGTGTTGTTAGTGATGGTTTCATCCCATCTGTCCTGTGTCGTGTGATAGTGATCAGTCTTCAGGGACCCACCTCCACAGATGAGGTCAGCCTTACCTGTCAATCACACTGCTCCAGGCCAAGGCCTGGTCCACTAAGGTCACCTCGAGCAGGGAATCCTATATCCCCAGACCTTAAAATGAAACGGGGGTTTTTAAAGAAGACTATCCTAAATAAGGATTTGGCTTAGCACCGAATGATGTTAACCCACAAAGTTGTGAAAGATATATAAAAAAAAAAAAGAAAAAAAGAAGAAACTATTAATTTAGCTTTGGCTCACAAGTATTCCCCTTAGACCTGCTAACAAATAACACACTGGTTCACAAGTTGGCAGCCAGCATCAGAAATCTGATACTTCAGTTAAGATAATATGAACTCTTTGTAGTTTAGCACCTCTCAGTTGGACAATATTTTTACCCAAGGTGTTTGAGACAAGGGTGTCGGTTTGTCTGTTGACATTGGTAGACACATAAATGTGGGACACAGAGGCCACTGGAAGACAAGTTGGCATTATTTTGCAATATTAAAGTAACGCAGATTTGAAAATCTAAACAAGTAAGGTTTATTATAAATATACTGTAGTATCAAGGTTAAATGTCAATTGAATTGGCTTCAGTATTATTTTAGTGAATGATTTCTGTAATGGTATTATTGAACCACTGTTGGTTGTACTTCGTTTTTCATCAATTTTGTCAAGAAACAACATTCAGTTTGACTTAACCAATTATTTATAAAAGTGTAATCATCAACATCTCAGAAATGCTTAATCACATGGTAAAAAATAATCCACTACCTAAATTTATCAATGTAAGGAAACCATAAAGGAAGCATATGCATACACTTTATACACTTAAATGTTGAATAATGTGTTATTACAACTCTAAGCCCGCCTGTCTCAGCATCTCCTCCTCTGCCTGAACTGCTTGGCAGCTTTGCGTCTGTTACCTGAAAAAAAGATGATGCATGCTAAGGAAACAAAAAAAAATTTTCTTACTTTTTAATTCACTTTAATAAATGGCTCAGTTCCAGGTGAATGAAAAATAAATAAAAAGTGAATAAATATATTTTTTAAAAGAAATCTATTCTTTATGACTCAAACCTTTACATTGACTCACTTAAAATAAGTCCTGATGTCATTGCAATCCTCCTGATATTAAAAGATACACCCTCCAATGGTGGCACTCTATGGCACCAGCTCTGCTAGCTTTTTCAACTTCAGCCACAGCAGGAAAAGCCAATAACATTAGCAAGAAGAAAAAAAAATATTAAAAATTAATAAAAATTAGTGTACATACGCTTGTCTACTTTTTTGCCAGATTGGCTTGTGTTTTGTGGCTAACTCTCCAGCATTGGATCTCATTCACCAATATTTTCTTACAAATCTTCTTGAGTTAGCCTACTTAGGTTTTTAAGAAAACCTTTTAGAATCATAAATGTGTTCGAAGACCAGAATATTGCATCTTTCACCCGAGACTGGTAAATGGCATCCACTCCATATGTTAAGGATGTGCCAGCTGGCCTCACCTTGCATGGGTAACACCCAAAAATATCCAGATGAAGCTCATGAGACTGATGGGCTGTGTGTAGACAGACAACTGTGATACAGAGATGAGGAAAAATAAATAAAGGGAAAGTGGCACACCACCACATTTTGAAAAAACAACAAAACTAAACCAAAAAAAAAAAAAAAAAGTAGGTATAGGATAGTAAAAACCTCTGAGTCTTAGGCTTGGTTTTTGACATTAAGAGGCCCAGGTGCAACCTTAATTCCCTGATAAAAATGTATAGTAAAAAAAAACCTATTAAAGACCACATTCAGAAGGTAAATCTGGGAGTCCTCAGATGAACTGGAGACCTAGCTTACAGTTGAACATGTGCAGTGTATTGCACTGATTGTGTAATCTGTTCGAGTGGGTGTTTGTAGCTTGTTGTGTACTATAATAGTTGATCCTGAGGACCCAGAAATTCAACCACGCAAAAATGAATGTTTTAACAGAAATTTCTTGTTAATAGGATGCAGAGGAAGATCATTGATAAGATCCTGATATCGTAGTCTGGTCTCGGAAGAGCACAAGACAGCTTGGCAATGGAAATTGGAAACTTTCCAACAGCATTAGTCCAGTATCCAAAATCATGGTCAAGAGAACAGGCAATGGTCAAACAAACACAAATAGGCAGAGGTCAGGATACTTATCCAGAGAGTTAGGCAAGAAGCCACATGGTCATTGGTCAGAGTAGAGATCGGTGTCCAGATAATCATAGGAAATGAAAGGTCTGTCTTGGGCAAGGCAGGGTGAAGCAATGGTAATCCAGAAATGTGGCTTCTTCAATAATAAGACTAAACTATAGAAACAAAGACAGGACCTCAATTTGGCTCAAGGATGTCCATAATCTGGCTGGGAAGGACAGACTGAAGGTTTAAGTACAGCACAGCTGAGATAAGGGAGCAATCGTGGAAGCCCAGTTGGAACACATGAACTTGATTGAGGAAGCAATCATCAGAGCATGAACCATGACAATATAAAAAGGTTTTCATGATCCCTATTATTCTAGCTTTAGCAAGCATTGCTTTAACTTATTTTATACTTAATATAATTTTGCATTGCCAAAAATATACCTGTGGAATTTACCTGTCAAATAGCAAAAGTGTACACTGGTTTTTTGTTTTTTTTCCTACTGTTAATACTTCTAAAGGAGTAAATACCAAATTGAAAATAAAATATAAAATTGAAAATAAAATTAAGATTGTAAATAAAAATACTTAAGTTACCCTGAATACCTCATGCAATCAAAATTTATGGAACGTGATAAATGATTAGATTTTTGCTCTTTGGTGCTGACTCTCCAGTGAACTTTAAGACGTTTCAAATGAAGAGCTGATCAAAGTTCAGAAAAAAATTTTTAAAAAATTTTAAAAAACTATTAGAATATAGCTTGTAAGCTTAGCTTAGTACTGAGATTGAAAACAGGGTAGTATGATTGTAGCACGTACAAAAAGGGGAAGAGGGGCTGTGTCCCCCTTAAGCTTCCCCTATAAGGACACCCCTGGTCAGAGCACCTCAGCAGGCCAAGCAAGACAGGATAAATAGATTAAAAAGGTTTATTGTCTCCTGTGTATTACAAAATGTAGTCCATAGCTGCCACCTGCAGTGGTTCTGGGATTTAATCCCAGACTGGTAAAAACACAAAACAACGCTAATCGCAAAGAAAGTGAAACACTAAAACCACATGCAATAAAACCATTCAAATATAATCCAATCTAAAATTATACCCGACCACCAGGCAGGTGGAGCAACTCTGTACGATAGGAGACCACTAAAAAGGGAACAGATAAAAACAGTTAAAAATGCAAAAATCACTAAAAACAGATGTACAATAAAACAGACCTCCCCAAGAGCAGCCAGGGTGAGTGGCTCTTGTTTAATGGTCTTATCAAGGACCCAAAGTAAATATCAATATTACAATGACCAATAAAAACTTTATTTATGAGCAGCTCAGCCCAGGTGCCTACATGATTACCTTTGCTCTTTTCAAATAATAGCAAACAAGATCTGCTGAAGTTTACAAAATGATTATTATAAGAAGCAAACGTTTTCTTGCAAAAATCTAAACAAAAAGTAAATATTTATTTTATCACCAATTTTACCAATGGTAATATGTGGAAGTCTTTCATGGCTTAAACCTTCTAAACTTTTTTGGTTGTCTGAAAACTTTCTAACAGCCTTTAGATAGACTGTACCTTTGTCTTTATGATTAACCAGAGAGGACAAAAACACGTGTTTCTGTTTACTGCAAAGACATTGTCAGATAAATGACTTACTCACATTTCAGTCAAAGCTTGGCTACTGCTTTCTTCTTATGTGCTTTCTACGCATGGAAGAAGCTTTACAATACCATCAACCCACAGACACTTTTCATTTGACACACCTCTAAAGGTTTTGTTGAAGAAATTTTCCAAAGAAAAACTGTTGTATTTCTTAATTTTGTGATGTTTATGTTGCATTAACATTTGAAATGGTTGGTTTATGTTTAACCATTATGTGAAGCTATACGTGGCATTTTTCTTGACAAGAAGTCCCTGAAAGAAGAGGTTTTATGTCAATGACGCTTATTAATGTAACAGAAAAAAACAGCTAGAAATATCCAACAACCTCCCCTAAGAAATCCTAATTTTTTTTTTCACAATTTTTCTATGTTCATGAAAAACTTCAATGAAAAGTGATACAACATCAAAGATGACAGTATATATTTGCATTTGTCTACACATGGTTATAGTGGCTACCTCCCTTATTCTGCATCTGTTATTATTGTGCCAGTCCTCAAAGTTATGCTTAGTTGGGCTAACCAGAAACTGGTTGTGGCATACTTTAAAATTTACTATTTTAAAAGTTAATCATCCCAAAATGTTCCTATGCCTTAAAACATCACTCACTTGACTGACACTGTAAGGTATTGTTAGTTATGGCAAAGAATTGTTATATTTGCTTGTGTGTGTCTATATCTGCATGTGACTAGTAAAACTAACACAGGTGATGAGCTGAATAAACATCTGAGCTGATTCCTGATATATTTTTGTCCAAGAACAACTTTTGAATCTGTGTAGCCTGTGCAGAGGCTACACAGCTGTGTGTACACACCAAGGCTGACTCCTGTAGGGTCATCAGACTCCAAACACAGCTTGCAGCTGCCAGAAACACATTAAACAGGAAGACAGTAGCTGCTATCAGGAAATGTTGGTGTTCTTTCTGTTTTTAAATTGACTTCTTTTCTCATCTTGTCATCTTTATGCACGCTGAAGGAAAAGTCAAACTACTCATGTTCATTGAATGAAAACTGTTCTGTTCTCACAATGAGACAAACAAGATGTTCCAAAGTGTTTATATCATTGCTAATTGCAATGGTCCATATGAAAATGTAAAGCAGCTTGGCTGAAAATCTGTGTTCTAAGTAACCATAAAAACACAAACAGTGAGTTATATGTGCAAAGATGTATATTTACATATATCTACATTATTATACTTAAAGCTTATTATTTACTAATGGGAATTCTCTTAGCACTTACTGAAGCCTGAACAGATCACTTCCTAGAGTTAAGTGTGAACACATCTTTTGTCCTTATATCCTGCACATAATTATACCACTATAAAAGCTCTCACTTACAAGTTAATGTCACACACTGCTGATGTTATTCATACTGTACAAGTTTACTTGAAAGTCTTCCTTTACTAGCACTAAAGTTTTAGACCTTGTTAACATTTCCCGAGGGGACACAAGGAATTTTTTTTCTTCTGTGTTCCCTCGCATTCAGTTTTGCGTTACCTTGCAATAATTTTGCATTAGCTTGCAACAGGGGATTTACTGACAGACACTTATAACACAGCTACGAGAGTGTACACAGCCTGTTAAAGCCATTTTTTTTATTTCAGTAGGTATTTCTGGTCTGCATCTTTCCCTCTCATCCTTAAGTCAAAATAACACGCACGTACACCTAACATTTTGTCTATGTTAACGGAGAATGAACGTTGTGTGTATTAACGGACTAATTACTAGAGCAGATGAAGAGGTTTGTCATAATCAAAAATGGTATCAAGCATTTGGCTGCTTTATTGTTGTGACTGATTGTGTTTAAACTGTAAAGTACAATTGATATGATTTATTGATGATGTTTCAAATAAACTAAATTTCCATTCATTTTCATGAGTGAATTATTTACCAGCGAAAATAACATCATAATACATAGGCTAATGCATACACCATGTCTCTGATTATTTCAATGCAATTCAGCTTTATTTGTACAGTGGCACCTTACAGACACATCAGTCTGATTCATAATAACTAGCCTAGTTAAGGATAATCAAAAGATTGCATGAAATCTTGATTTCAATCCAATCCCCCACCATGCACAATCCGATAGGGTTGGGATTATTTGTCTGTACTCTTTCTCAGAAACGTAATCTGACCACTGATGTGTCCATAATCAGCTGTTATTAATGGCAGATTCCCCAGGAAAGGTAAACAGTAGCCTAATAGCCTGCTAAAGTTATGGGACAGCCTATAGGACAGTCAAACAAAAAAGATGAAGATTAAGAGGGAAATAAGATTGAAATCAGAAAGCGGATCCAGAACACCATCTAGAGAGATGAAAATGACTGCATGTTCTCACACAGAGACCATTGTCTTGCGAGACCAGCCTGGCAGATCCATCAGGTCCATCAGGTTGGCCATGTTTAGCAGTAATAGCTGATGAATGACACATCAGCAATTATATGATGCTGTTTGATACATTGATACATTGATAATTGTCTGATACAAGTAACCTCTTACTTTTTATGAATATCAATATTATAATAAAATTATAATAGTTGATGTTAAAAAGTAGACCAATCAGCAGTTCACAGCCATAAATGATGTTCCTGGGGTTAGACAGCCTGTCGGTTCTGTGTTAAAAAAAAATTGAAGGAACCCATCCTAACCACTTGCTGAACTTCCTGACATTGTGAGTAATTTATTAAGAGTAAAAGCTATCAAGTTACAAGGTGAAGGAAGCGCAAGACAGATGGAAGCTACTTGTTTTGTTCTTCTTGCAAAGATGGCTGAGGCACCAGGCATTGGTCCTCCATTACCAGCTATTGTCTAGCTGTCTGGCTAATCATAATCAACCTTGCTGTTTACCAACAGGGGCCTTTTGCTCTCTTAAGCAGTGCACACTTGGTTGCAGACTTCCTCGTCTGTCTAATGCTATGCCCCACTTTGTCCTACTCAGTGAGACTGGGACAACCCTAGTTGCACCACTGAAAAAGAAGGTGAGTGTGAGCAGAGTACGTTTTGTGCAGGTTTTGCACAACTGAGGAGGCAGAAGAGTCAGTGGAAATACATGACCACGGTCATAGAGCCCTGTTCTTTGTTTCTGGAAGAAGGTATGAAAATCAAGATCATGAAGTGTTTTGTGGCAAAAAGTGATCAATGTGTCATACTCATACTACTTAATAACTGCTGAAGAGTCCATTCAGTGTGTCACATTGAGTGCCAAGGTTCTCAATGCTGAAAACTGTCTTATTATTGTCATTCTAATCTATCATTGAATAAAATTACTTGTGTAATGTGCATGTACGATTGTACAGCCGATATTTTGCTCCATACAAATGCATGGCCTGTAAAGATTACTCAAATCCACACAAATGTTGCAGATTATCCAAATGATTGCTGAAGTTTCATGACAGACAGTATTTTCAGTTGTTTGACCTGCACCTGACTGCCTTTGACACTAGTCCCATCCTGACTGCTATGTTTGCCACCTTTATTTATAGTTTTGGTTTTGCCTTTTTTACTGTATTATTTTAAAGTAACCCCTCAAGTTATATTCTTATGACTTGTCTAATTTTAAATCATCAACTGTATTTTACATGATTTGCACACAGATCTTTTACAGTAGGATTGTTGCATATACAGTATTTGCAACCATGTTATTTACTAAGCATTTTATCTGACTTATTCACCAATATTAAGAAACAACATGAGTAATTTCATTCATGGAACACACTAATGTTGATTTAAATTGATGCATACTGCGTTCATGTTTAAGGACACGATTGATTAATTTTTAAGAGCTGGAATGAGTAAGGACTGGCTGGAGACTTGGATATAAAACATCTTGAATTGAAGGATAGGTAATAAGATGGAATCCTGGATTTTTTTTTATGAATAGTCAGATACTGAGAGTATAACTCACTGACAAACAAACAATGATATTATACAATTATTGCTGGAAATGATTCTGCTAACAAACAATGCTATTGTGTGAACACAGTTGATCTTTTAATCAAAACCTCCCACAGGAGGGAAAAAGGTGTTTGAGCATCTAAATGTCTAAAAATCCGTCATCTCGACGACAGTGATATTTGTATAATTAAAAAGGAGAGGGTATCGTCTGCCCCATATATGATATGACTCCTGCATTGATGAAATTATCTATCTTGAAATAAATTAATATGTTTATCAGGTACAGAGGACATTTTAATAACTCACCTGTCAAAAGTAGCCGATTATGTCTGGGAAACTGGCAGCTGATAATTACCCAGAATTCATGCCAGAGGTTTGAATCTTTGCAAAAGAAAATTGATGAAACACAATCTAAATTAGGTACAGTAATCCATTCCAAATTATGATGGGAAAAGGCCTATGTAAGGCGTATAAATAAAGAAGATTCCCTGGTTAGATTTACATATCCGTAAGAGCTCTTAATGGCTCAGTTTCATTCATTTAGCTGTCAATCTTAAGTTACTCAGCGACCTCCTTCATGAGATCCATTTTTCCCCACAGGGTGACCTGACACACATAGGCTGCTGAAAGATGCTGTCTCATGTTCAAACCACCTGGATGCAGAAGTGCCACCCAATGTCCTCTCAGGCCATATGCAAAGTGTAGTCTCAAGTTAGTATATAGTCATCCCACTATCAGGTTAATGCTGTTGTGTCCGAATAGCTTTTGCTTAATGTATTCCTGTGGTCGTTTCTGGAGAAATAAACCCCACTCCTGTTACAGTCCATCAAATTATCACATATACACTAAATATTATTTAAATATAACTTAATGATCCCATTTCACTTCCTTCTCTTCATAATTATTCAGACGGTGTGCTTTGCATCTCAACATCAGTTCATGTACGTTTCAACAGTCTGAGCTGTTTTTATTTCTGATGGACACATTACTTTAGTAAAAGAGGGTTATTGCTCCACGTGATTGGCATGTGGGTCATGGCGGTCTGGTAGCAGAGGCTGACTCACTGAAATGGGCTGATGCTGGTTAGACTGCCACTTTGTTTATATGAGTGGACCAGAGCAGCATTAATGCACATGTAATTTCTATTTACAGCCACAGAAATCAATGTTTACCATAAGTGACACCTCTTTTAAAAGAAACTTAATCTCTCAGAAAATTTTAGTCTCCTTACAATTTAAAGCTGCCACTTTACAATGAAGGTTTCCAATGAGTGCTGGGATAGCTATGTCCAGCGCTCTCCATATGGCGGACAGCTGGGCCTTTGGCTAGAGACAAGCCAGCAGAGGAGAGGCATGGCAGTCGGCAGAGTTTTTAATCTGTCTGTCTGTGTTTCCTCTCTGTCATTAACCTCACGCCCTGACAGCCTGCTCCCCGTGACACTGACCTGCTTCACCTAATGAGCTACCAATTACTACAAATTAGGCAAGAGAGAGGGCACTCCTATCATCCACTCCTCACACTTCTCAACACTTCTGTGGGATGTAGAGGGATGCTCGCGTAGAATAAATGATGAGGCATAGAAAAAATTGTGAGGAGGGTCTGCATTTTGGATTTCTAGAGGTGTAATGTTGAGAAAGGATGCTGTTAACATTGTGTATATGTTGCTGTGGCAGCGTGCCTCAGTGCTGTAGCCTGGCACCTCTGGTGAGCTTCAGAGATCATTTGTATTTGCACCTGCTCTTGCTGTGCTGTGTGTTAGTGAGCATATACACCCACATAGCTGGTCTTTAACCTTGCACACCTGGTTACTCTGCAAAACCAGCTTCTCCCTGGCCCATCTCAATGTTTATTCATTTATGGGAAGCCGAGAAATCATCGCTCTCGTCTCGGCCTCCTGTGGCAGCAAGGGAAAGCAGCCCAAATTTATGCATGGCAGCAGAAATTAATTAGGCATCAATTAACTCATGCTAATGCTTGTACATTGAATTTGTTTAAGAGACGCCTGTAAAATTTGTAAAAACTGTTTCACAGAAACGCCAACAGGCAGGAACAGACAGAGTCTTGTAGGCTATTTTCTCATGCACAGAGAAAAATATGAAATCAGAGTGGAGAAAAGCCTTGAGATGTTAATAAACAAAGCTGGAGGAGAATGTGGCCTGCAGAGGTCATGGCACTGGAGCCTGCTTCTTCTCTTCATTTAACTGTGTCTCTGGCCAGGAATGCCCTGCAAGCTACACACGCACACACACACACACACACACACACACACACACACAGATTCATAGAAAGACACAGAGTGAGAAAGTGAGATGGAGGGAGAGGAAAGGGAAGTGAGGCATTTATTTGTTGTTTCACTCTTAACGGCCTGCTGCTTTGGCAAGAGATCCCCAAAGGTAGAGTTCAGAGAGAGCGTGTGTGTGTGTCTGTTTGTTTCGAGCCAACTGCCTTGCTGCTTACTTTTGCCAGGAGGTTTTCAACATGTCTTGTGTTAGTAGTGGACTGGCCATTAAGCAGAAGAACTCTAGATGTATAGCTATGAAACTCAAGGGTCACATAACCTGCATAATATACATATATTAACAATATAGATGAGGTATATACAAGCAGGCAATGTTAAACTCATTATATATTATAACTCCTTCTATTCTTTTCACACAATCCACACACACTGTACATAATTAAACCTCTGTTTTGTTCATTTCTATAGATTCAAAATGCAAGACAACAACACAAAGATAGATAGATAGATAGATAGATAGATAGATAGATAGATAGATAGATAGATAGATAGATAGATAGATAGATAGATAGATAGATAGATGGACAACAACATCTCAGGTCACAGCAAAATGTCACCTGAAATAAAATCCAACATGCAGCATCAGGTAACATGCCCTGTGTCATCTGACTGCTGGTATATATGATGGTTATCTAGTTATCTGGCTGTGTTCTGTTAACCTCAGCTTGCTCACACTGAGGACTTTTAACAGCATACCGACAGCTTGATCAATAGGTCAGCGTGCTGACAGCAGTCCTCAGGGTCTTGGTTGAAGAAACTTGGTGGGTTGAGGAAGGGGGTTGTTAAGAGTGATCATGTGTCCTGCAGACAGTAGGAGCAACTAAGCAGGTGGAACAAATCCCACAAAACATTCACTTAACAGATGACCCTTACCCCACCGACATGCTCTGCTCTCCTACTTTGATTCCAGAGGTTTAGAGAGGTCCACAGAAGGGTCTTGCTCATTGATTTCATTTATATGTGCCGCATCATAGTATACCCTACCTTATTACAGAGTTGTTATGTGTACATCCCCGACCTATATTGATTATACTATAGGCCACCATCTGCTTTCATTTAACTTTCTGTGATCCATATAAAATTACTTCACAAACACAGCCTACCTTGAATTATTCTTACTTATCTATTATTATTTTGCATCCAGCCTGCCCTCATGCCCCTCTCCATGACAGACAAATAAAGCGTGTCTTAGGCACATGGGAGATGCTGTGCCAGATAACCTCACATTTACATTCAAACTGAGCTTTTGACAAAGCCTCAGCAACAGGCCGCTTAATCAGCTGGCTGGTTGTGGATCCCTGGCCCGCTTTTCCTCTCTTCTCTTTACAGCTATGATCTTGAGAAGGAGCTTTAAATTGGAAATTATTACACATTAAACCCTCTGTGCACAGGCCAGGATCGAACTGGATCAATATCTTGCCCAGCACAATAAATCAGATGCTTTCTCTCCCCTTCTCACTTTCCCCTTTGCTTGTTCAAAGTGGCTATAGGCCACTGCTCAACTGGAACATATTTAAATTTTCTTGTAACAAATTAATTCCAACATTTTCTCTTGATTGAATTAGGGCAAGTGCTGGTGCTGTCACAAGTGTTTGGGCTGCTCCTGGGGAGAGACAAATTGCCAGGCCTGGACACGGATAACAAGCAGTGGTGTTGAGTCGCTGATAATCTCCCCACTAATTCTCCATTACAGCAAAATGAGGCCATAAATCTTCCTGACAGCTGATCGATGTAAACATTGTTTCCCCCATGATTGCCAGCTTTCCCAGCGGAGCTACTGTCCGCTCACAATCCGCTGAAATTACTCCCGCACCAGCCCTCCCTCCTTTCTTCTCCTCCTAGCTGGAGCTGGTGTGTGTGTGTGTGTGTGTGTGTGTGTGTGTGTGTGTGTGTGTGTGTGTGTGTGTGTGTGTGTGTGTGTGTGTGTGTGTGTTGGGCTGGCCTGACGGGGAAACCAAAGTCACCGCTGTTCTGTCCAGGGAAGAAGTGGCTATCTAATTTTAGCTCAAAGCTTCCTAAACAAATGGAAAATATTAATCAAAATGTCTTCTGTTTAACCACTGGCATGAGCAATTCTTTAGATAAGAGTGGCTGTTCTACCAGCATGGTGTTACGTAGAGAAGACAGCAGTGAAAGATTGAGTTGTCACACAGTCAAAGAGCAAGACCCGTTATTAACATGTTCGCTGTCTGATGATATTCTACATCATTATTTAAATCCAATATGTGAGCAATTACAGAGACAGGGATGCAGTTAAAACAGGGTGTCTTGCAGTAATCACAGACAGAAAAAAACATCCGAAGACCTACCATGTTTTGATATCTATTAGTATTACATGAATTTGGTCTTGTTTGGTCGCCAGCTATATTAACATACAGCTATAAACATTAAGGACTACAAGGCTGGATTTATACTTGTGAGGCATCTGTGTGTCCATCTTGTCAGCATCACTCCTGGAGTGGAGTTGGGAGTGGATGACTGACACCCATAAAATTCCAAGTTGTCTGCAACCCAGAGCTAATCAGCTAACAGAGGTAGGCGGGTTAACGCCTAGGTGCACCATTAGCCAACTAGAAACTTGCCTTCATGCCACCATATATATATATATATATATATATATATATATATATATATATATATATATATATATATATATATATATATATATATATATATATATATATATATATATATATATATATATATATATATATATATATATATATATATATATATATATATTAGCACATTAAGCATTTGATTCAAGCCTCCCCATGACTTGCCAAATCCAATATTTATTCTTTAGATGTGTTGTTGTTCTCTACTATAGACTGGATAGATGGATATAATTGGTGGGATCCCATTGATTGACTAGTGTCCTACAGTACTGCAGTTTTGAACCTTTAATATTGGCTGTCACTGTTTTTGGCTCAGTCAAAGTACAACAAATAATGCAAAACTTTAAGCTGTAATGCAGTAAAGTTTTCTCGACACACAAGTGTTGATACACAAGAAACTGAAAACTTTAAGATAATATCTGTCTCTTGGTGATAAATTATTGACTATCTTTGGCAGCTAGCTGTTTTGGTTTGAGCTGTTGTGTACAGGTGGCATTAGAAAGAACTTACAGTTGCAGATGAAGTAATATGCTGCAGTCAAAACTATTTGCAGACCTTACTTACATATCAGTCACTTAATCAGTCATTTGGATCGTGCTTAGTTAGTTCTGAAACCTCAGAGAACTGTACACTCAATTATTATTAGTTATTATGTGTATTCAACATTATACCCACATCTCCATATTGGGTTATGATTGATCTTTGAATTTATTAATCTATGAAATATCTAAAAAGCTGTTTTAGAGGATTTCTATATATATTTCTATATATTGTACATAACTATACATTTACATTTCTGTGAACCAAAGCTTCTCCTTTCTACACGATGCTCAATCATCTCCGTGTCCATTCACTCTCCATATGAGTCCTGGGATCATGGTGCACCCAGGAGGCACATGTGACAGACCGGAAGACATCCTGCTCTGGCTCCAAAGGTTACTCGGTTCTGCACTCCATTGCAATTGGTCCCTATCTGGCTTTGTCACTGGCATTATGACTTCATCACCCCCAAGAGGAGAGAAAAAGAGAGAGAAAAACAGTTTGTACTCATCCGTCAATGTCCATCTCAAATTACTGCTCAACCAATCACTAGTGAGGATCAATAGGGAGCGGCTGGGCAGGTTTAGGGGTAGCTGGATGGACGGATGGGGAGAGGAAGGGAGTGTCTGAAGATTCCTGCTGAAAGACAGAAGAATAACTGATCAATACAGAAGGATGGATTTTGTCATTTTGAAAAGGGCTGTCAGAAGTGATGTTCACTCCCACCTGCTCAGAGCTGTATCCTCCAGCTTAGGATTCGGATGACGCATCCGTCCATCATGCTCCACCAGGCCAATTCTTGCCACCATGTATACCATCATCAATCTGTTAACATAAATAGTTGCTTTAGAGATATTGACACTCATATTGAGTACTTATTATTTTAATTGGCTACCAATTTGCATAGTTCAACGGTACACCTTCAGGGGGCAATCTCAAACCATGATCTGTCTCAGAGAAGTTGTAATTGCAAAGCATCTTCATTATATTGTTTCATCCTACGCCTCCTCCACACTCCAAGTCTCAGAATGTGTTAATCCTGACCCCTGCACTCCTCCACACATGAGGAGAGGAGTACACTGCCAATGCCAGTCTGACGAGAGCAGTGTGTGTACGCAGGCTGATTAACTCAATAAGAAACAAAGATCTCTTTTATTGGGATGCTCTGTGCTGTAATGGTTGTTTGATTGGAAGCTAGTGGCTGTATTGACAGGTGAAGTAGACTGATTAATGGAGGCTTAAGCCAGTAAGGATAACAGTCCTTCACATCGCTTATTTAACTCTGAAAGAGTGACTGATTGTCCACTGCAAGGGTGTCGTCTAAATCATTCTCTTCTGAAGCCTCTGAGCAAAGTAACAGAGCCATACACACAGCTCTTTAGAAAACATTGATCTGAGGGGTTTTGAAACAACCATAGTTTGCTCATTAAGCTTATTTTAATTATGTAATGAGAACCATGACAATTTGGGACATTTTTCATCTTGAGTTCAGAGTACTTTTTACATTCTAATAGCTTACATAATTGAGGATGTGTTGTTTTTTTTTTTGTTTTTGTTTTTTTTTTTTATGAAAAGGCTCTAAGAAACCCAATAATTTGAGAAATATGTTTTCAAAAAGAAGTAATTACATTCTGAGTGGTGATAAGTAACGTTAATGATAACCTATGGTCAAGAATACATTGATAACTTTAAATCATGGATTACAATTTATATCAAAGGTTACTCATCAGAGAAAAGCACTTCTATATATTTACCGTATAACCAGCACTAAGCTAAACAAGCTGTCTGTTACAGTTCACTGTATAATACCATATGCTAATCAGTTGACCTAAGGTTCAGGGTTTTAAAATAAGGCCAAAGAAAGTGTTTTTTGTCAAAACAAAGAGTGCAGTGGAACTGAATGAATATAGAGTATCAGTATTGTGTCTGTCATGAGGGTCAAAGGTGACTTGTTTGGGGCTTGGTTGAAGCTCTGGTTTCAATTCTGTGGATCAGAATAGCTCAAATTGACACCAAGACCCATCTGCCCACTGAATTAATCCTCCACTCTCTTCCATTTGGCTGTTTTTTTGTTTTCTTTATCAGCTCCATCTATTTCTTTATTCATTCAGTTGACTTTCTAAAGGGGAGAGGTGACATGTCCTGGGGCTTGTATGTGTTTTTAAAAATCCAGCGATTTCAAGTGCAACATTTTCTGACTGTAGGGTCACTGGCAGTTATTTTTCCCTCTCCCTCTTCTCTCTGCCTGTGAAATCGATTGTTTGTAAAGAGCTCAAACAGAGCAGGAGAAGGGCTCAGAGCTCTGCCGGCAACGCAGGCAGAGTAGAAATGCTGCTAGGGAAGGAGACAGGCAAAAAGCAAAAAAAGATTCCTCCCCACTCTCACCATCAACGCAAATGACCTTGGGGCCAGAGTGAGCACGCAAGCAAGCAGGCTGAGGAACCACCCAACAAACGATGGTGCACACAGAGGGATTTAGAAAGCAGAGTGGATCTCAGGTCCATTTGCCCCTAACCCTCTCCTTAAGTGAGTGCAAATGAACTAAAATAAAACTTTTAAAGGTCAGTATAAAAATGATTTGTTGCCTTTTGCTGAACCTTAATCTTATTAGAGGAAAGTTACCCTGCTCCTTGAAAAGGCTGCTCTGTTATGTTAATCTATTTAGCTGTTGAACATGAAGGGCAAGCAACAGGTGAAGAGCCTTTATCTGCGTCTGTGGCCCTGGTAATAAAGAGACTGTAGCCAAATGCAGACAGTAGTCGACAGTCGCTGACACTGGCCATCAAACAAACAACAGTGCAGATGTCTACCAAAGAAACAGCCTCTGCTGAGAAACTGATTGAAGGAAACGGGCGAGACTGGAGTGATAGCAAGAGAAGATGACGAAATGACACACTCTTTTGTTGAGCTTGCTTGCATACATTGCATAGCTGCTATTTCTTCTTGCTTTCTCATAGCCTTCCCAGTGGTGACTGAGGCAGTGGAGCCCCACGGGGGTCAGCTGTGTAAGGAACATAAAAGGCCAATTTAATTTAGCACGTCCGAGGCTACAAAGTATTTTAATTCCGACAGCTGTGAGTGAGGAGTTAATATTTGACTTGTCAGAAGTGGGGCCAGGGCCAGTGAATCATTGTAATTCTCATTAAGAGGCTCTCCCCCAGCAGCACCCTAATGCAGAATAATGAAAGTCAAGACAGAGTGAGCTTCTAATGCCAGTTGAGGCCTATCTTTTAATATTCCCCTCTTGATGGATTAGGGAAGCGAGAAATTCATCTTGGATCATAGGGCCTAATTTAATAAGGGATCATTCCAAGAGTATTGCATTTTATAATAATGTCATTTAAAGTGTCGTCTTCCATTTTTACTGTCCCATATGTATGCTTATATAATGGTGCCAGAGGGATGTGTTTTTACAGTGCTCAGATCTCTTCTGTGTCCACACATACCCTCCAGACCACAATACACCACCTCTCTATGGTCTACATGCTCTCAGCTCAGGTTTTCATTTCATATTTTGCTCATAGAGCCAATTTAGAGAGCACTTATGAGAAGTTCAGTCACTCCACCATGTTGCTGCTTCTCCAAATTATTTCTAACAGTATTTAGGGCAAATGACTATGATATGAGTGTAGGGATTGTAAATATCACCCAAAGGAAATATGATAAAGATACATTGCATTTGCTCTTTTATGAGCTCTTAAACCTATCTCAAATGTTCAGTGCTAAATTTACCCAACCCACTCCCCAAACAGAAACAGCTTTTAGAAAAGAAAACAAACAAATGTGACTAATATAAGAAATTTGCTATGTTAGCATCAGCAAAGAAATCACTATATCATATCAAGCCTTGAATGAGTTTAAGAAAAATAATGCCAAATAATAGTGAATACGCTCCTGTGAATGGATTTACTGTAAGGATCAGCTTGTAAAACTACATGTCTTTGCCACCATGATTGTCCAATTTTGCAGTGTACTGCAAGAGACTATTTGTTTGGCTTTTATTAGCTGTGATGTAGATCTATCCAGTGTTGTCTGCACTCTCCATATAGTTTTAATGTCCCCTTTGATATAGCATATTGGCATGTTATTTGGTTTATCTGTACCATTTTGTAAAGCTAGGCAACAGATGTTACCATTAGTCATAGATTTTACAAGTTCTGCTTGCATATAAATATTACAAAAGGAAAAAGGAGTTTGTTTAAAAGTTATATATATATTTAAATAATTTGTTAAAATAGTCATAAAAATTTTATTTTAGCCTATATAACAAGAGTTTGATATTTTTATTCTTTTTCTTTTAAGTAAAACTTGTTTTTTAAACATTTTATCACCTTTTAGACTTACAGGATAGCTTGACAGACTGCAACAGAAGTTATTCTGTATCTTAAATACATACCAGGAGACATAAAAAAAAACATGTTACCATGGTATTCTATAAAGTGGTGAAGCTTATTTTAAAAAAAATGGTGCATTTGGTAGTAAAGGATGTATTTTTATCCAATTAATGGCATCATCCAACACAGTTTTGGAACCTGACCAAATAATGTGAACATAAAACAAGATTTCTAACAAATCTATCTTTTTTAACTTTTTTTTTTTTTTTTTTTATCTAGTTGTACTTTTGATTTGCATGATACAAGTTGTATTGGGGAATGCATTTCTGGTTTCCCGAATATATTAATTGACTTTGGGAATAATCATGTTACTATTACTTTTCCACCAGGGTATTTCCAGTCAGTCAGAAGTCAGCCTTAGTGGCATATTGATATGATTAAAGTTTAACAAATCCAGGTTTGATATTTGTCTATACAGACACAAATAAACAAATAAAAAGTGCAAACAACAGTATTTTTACATAAAATCAAAGCTATTCATTAGGTAAATTGATAAAATAGCTCCTAAACCTTGCATCACACTCAAGTTCACCTATTTCTTTAACATCTATATATTAAAAGCATCAAGATACATATTTACATGATTATTAGCTCTGTATAATCCAAAGCTATAACTTTAGCTGCAATACAAAAAAAAAATTGAAAAAGAATTGTGTGAACTTTCATCAGTTGAGTTTGAAATATTTTTGGATGTTGCCAACAGATCCATAAATTTAAAGATTTTTTTATGCTGCTGTAATTTTCATGCATAATTAGTCCAAACAAACTACTATTCCAGTTTTGCTTAGGTGGTCCTAAAAGAGTACTTCCAGCACACAGTGTGTTACACGTGACCCTTTAAAAGGGTCCCTGTCATCATTAAGATAAAAGGCAGTCTCTCAAATGTGCTTCAGCTTAACAAAGTGCTTCCTCTTTGGCGCACTCATGTCTTTGGCACCTCTGCCTGCCTTTTCCAACGTACTCTTCTCTCTATCTTTTCTGCTCGTATCACTGTCCTTGTCCACCCAACACAGCTGTCTCTTTCTGCAGGACTTTCTCTCACCCTCCACATTCCGTTCTCTTTACTCCATAGAAGTCCAAATTTATGTCAGTCACAGAGACAAAGTTTGGGGTGGAAAGGGTTCAGGCACTATCTTAAATCTAGATTATGAGCATCAGTGCCAGTTGAGAGATATAGTTGTTTTCAATGAGCTAGCTTCCTTCCTTTCTACAACACAAGCAGTTATCTGCAACTGGAAATGTCAGCTATTTTAGGATGCATGCTATATTCATTCTTGATACACGTGTCACTTCCATGACATTTTTTTTCCATTTCAACACAGAAAAGGGAGGGAAAGTTTTGTTCGCTGCATGCATTGTCATCCAGCGTTGTTCAACTTTTTAAAATTCTTGTCGAAGCTAAGAAGTCGTTTCTCATTTTATATTCTACTTTCTGTTTTGCAGGTCATCAGTGAATCCACTGAATAAATGCAATCTGATATTAAATTGAGTATAGAGTAGCAGCTACACTGACAGTCACTTTCTTTGATTGGTTTATATTGAGAACAATGTTGTTAAGAGTCTGAAAAACAAAAGTGTAAAAAAGTCCAAGACAATGAGGGACCGTCACACACTCCAGGGCTATCACGGGAAGGAGGGAGCGCATGCAAGGGCTTATGAGATCTATTTTTACATCCCATTTCAGAATGAGATAGAGCACTTCTCACACGCATGCCCCGCTGTGGAGGAAGGTAATGCAGGCCTATTTAATTAGACATTGGCAGATTGTTGAGCCAACATTGTAATCCAATAGAACATCACACCACAGTGGGGTCCTGCCGCCTCAGATGCTTCCTTGGCCTCATAATGCAGCCCAGTCAGCTCTTACCGTTTTGTCTGCCCTTCTCGTAGCTTGTGACATCAGTTTACATTAGGCTGCACTGGAACAGGAGGCATTCTTCCATCCCAATGCATCATGTTGCACCTGACATGGCCCCCACCATCATACATTTATGTGAATGCTTATATTATTAGCCGAAGAAAAGGCGAACATGGACACATGTTTATGAGTGGCTCTCATATATATTTGTCTTTCAGCCTAGACAGAACAACTGACATGCACTTGGCTTTGGAGTAAATTACCATAGCAATACAGCTGTCAATACTGCTGTATCAGTAAGAGGACACAAGTGACAGGATCAATGAAAACATCGGAATAAGATGCCCTGGATGACAGGCACCATCCTGCTTTAAAATTCTATTAATTCCACAGCACTTGACCTCTTGCTCCCATTTTCCACTGCCCCAAAGACTTATTAATATACAAGGAGCTATTTAGTTTCAGTAAACTTTCATTTTAATTGGTAATACTTGAACAATAGCTTTATATGTTCAGTTGGAGTAAATCGTGGTCTGTAATGATTATTGCCACAGCTTATGGGAAATAAACAGTAAAGAAGGCATCCACTAGTGTTGCTTTTTTAAATTTTCCACAAAGCAGTCTTGCCTTTAAATGATAATGTATATTGTACATAAAAAATGTAAGAACAAAACCAACCGGAGCCCTCTGATCCCTGCCAGTGAGGACATCTGGTTCTTCTGTGACGCATCTGAGGCCACTATTCTGGCACTGTTTTGGTCCACTCATGCCCTTAAAGGGGAAGGGTCACTTCAAATCAATACAAAGTTGTTCTCCTGTTATGAATAATTTCTACCCTAAAGGGAGTTGTGCTTTCCAGGATGGCAATGTCCTCATCCATAGGGCACTTGGTGTCAGTGCCTGGTTTGATTAGAATGAAAACTAAGTGAATAATAGTCTCAACCCTTCTATGGATGATATTTTAGATATTGGGCTGCACCATCACCAAAACAAGTGAGAAATTGTATTTTAAGGGCTGTACTTGTAATTCAATAACATTTATGTTGTGCCTTCAGCTTTTTTACTTATGACTACTTTTTATACTAAATTGCTCTACGGTAAAGTATCTTATACAAAATAAAATGGTTTTGACTGGTGGTTTACCAGATTAAATGGGTTCATTTGTTTTTTTGGTTTTTTTTCTTTTTTTAATAACATTTTTGGTCGAATTTGCATATTGCTTTAATATCTGATGTTGGCTTTTGTCTGGAATGCTAAGTTTTAACTACCATCTTCCTAGAAGGGCTTAGAGGTTCTGATTCGGCTGAGTGGATAAAACAAACTGTATGGTGCAAGATATCTGCTCATCTTTTTTTTAGGTAGGTCAAATTAGCCATTAAGCAGGAATTATGCAAGTAGACTTTATCATGATGTTATTAAAGCAGCACTACTGAACAGTTTTCGCTCATTGGGCCCCTTAAACAGACCATAATTCAGTGTCAGTCTTGCCCCCTGTCTCATCTCAAAGCTTTCTCCAGCCCCTAAAACCCAGTCCAATGTTGACTCTGGTCTAACCTGCTCTGTCAGTTTCTCTCTTTCTTGTTTGTCACACAGTGCCATGAGAGGCAAAACACAGCTGTCGCGTGATGACCTGGGCTGGGGAAAAAAAAGTTGTGAAGTGTTATTTCTCAGCTCTTAGATGCTACAGGCCAATGATGGTGCCAGGAATGTCAGCATGCTATTAGACTCAGATGCACAGACTAAAGTAAAATATTTATATAGTATTGCTTTAAAGTAAAGGAGGAAAAAATCTGACCACAAGCAAGAAAATTAAGACATCTGCCAATGGCAAGGAATAAAGACCTTTGGAGTGTGACAGCGTTCTGTAACTTTTCAAATATTTCATATGAGCAAAAGATGAATCACACTCTGTAGGTAATTAAAAAATATATATTAGTGGGTGGGAGAGGGTTTATTATAAAACCAAACATATAAATGAAAAAATACAAAGCTTAAAATTCAATTCATCACACATTTATGTCCTGCATTTCCATCTGCTTTTCTATGTTACCATGACCACCTTTCACATCTTGCTAAATAGATAGATAGATAGATAGATAGATAGATAGATAGATAGATAGATAGATAGATAGATAGATAGATAGATAGATAGATAGATAGATAGATAGATAGATAGATAGATAGATAGATAGATAGATAGATAGATAGATATCATATTAATGTTTATGGATTTCTCACAAAGTTGAGATGTAAGATGTGTTTCCATGCAGCTGCAGTGCCAAATGGAAAACTGTAGAGTGGTTTGTTTTTTCTGCCATCGGTAAGATGTATTGATTTTTGTATTGCCCACAGATTTATGGTTATGTGTAAGCAGTGAACAGCTTCATGAGTATAACATTTACAGTACGCAGGTGACTAATGCTTACACTGAAAACCAGGGGCCATTTTCCCTCACACATAAACTTTGCCCTGACCACATATGTCTGTCACCAGTTCAGAGAGCATTTGAATGCCGTTGACAGATATATAAATGGTCATAAATGGTTCCCTGGACAGAATGTTGAAAAAGCACTTAACCCAAGACTGAATGAAAGTAGACCTCCCTGGATTTGCCCACATTAAAAAGATACTCGAGCATCCTGATACAAATATTGGGTGATTTGTCAGCTTTTTCTGTAATTTCGTGACATTTCAAAATGACATTTTGTAAACTTCAGACAGAGTGAATACAATCAATATGAGATGAGTTAAGCCTGTGTTTCCAAAAGGCTTTTTGTAATTTAAGAGCCTGTGTACAAACATCTGATGATTGAAAAGCAAGTATTCTATTATACTCACACACACTGATTGGATCTTACCAGCTTGTAAATATAGAGCGGCATGGACCAAATATTTAAGATTTACTGTGTGCCCTTCATCACTCTCCCTCTCTTGCTCTGTTTCTTTTTGTTCTCACACTTCTTCTCTCTAAGACCAGCAATGCACACATAAAAATATGCAGACACAAAATACCTCCTTCCCTTCCTAACCCAACCAGTACATCCAGAATACACCAAATGTCACCCTTCTTTCTAATGAAAACAATAAAATCCCCTCAGGATTACTAATGCCACAGGTCTCAACACATACACCCTTGTTATGGCTTCTTCCCAGGGCAGGGAGTTATACATTATGCTATCTCTCTAATCTGAAAACCAGCTGCAACTGGAAATGAATCAATAACAAATAAAATGTGCCTAGTACATAAAAATGTGTAGATTGCCCTAGGGCAGCTAAACAGGAAACAGTGAAACAATTAGACTTCTTGTTTTGTTCTGACCTCTGTTTTGTTTTGTTCTACTTAGCTGGTGAACAGAAAGAGCTGAGATAGAGACTGTTGGTTTTTTTTGTGTGTGTGTGTGTGTCTGTAATCACCATAGTCAAGCCTCCCTGGTCGTAGCAGGGGTCAAATCTGTGTGAACACCAACTTTTCATCCTATAGTGAAATTAAATACAGTGTTACAGTCAAGCTCTATAAATGTTGCAATTCTCTGCTGGCTGCAACCCACACTGAGTGCTGCGGTTAGCCACCCAGGCCTATACAGTGCTCACATGTGATAACAGGCAAGCGATATGGCGTCGTAATTGCTGGCCTGAGTGGTATTGGAGGGAGTTTTCAGCAGGTTTCTTTCTCACTTTCCCTCCATTTGATGTCTTTGAAGTTGGGCTTTTATCTGCTTTTGCTCCTGATGGCTGTTGTCTTTGGTGCAGGGCTGTGTGCGCCCTGCTCTTTGAGCACTCCTAACATGTAACAAAGGCAAGCCCTTGGAGAGAAAAGAAGAGAAAGGGGTGTCTCTCTCTCTCTCTCTCTCTCTCTTTCTATCTCTCACATGTTCTCACATAAATTCCACACACAAGCGCAGTTACAAACATCTATATACAACACATTCAGCTGTGTCGCTCACATGCTGAAAAAAATTGCCTCTGCTTCTGGTAAAAAAAACTGCACTGTGTGATTGTTTAACGTGCCCTAATTTGATAAAGAGCCAAGTGCGGGAAATGAGAGAGTTGTGTATTTGTCTCAGGGGTTGTAGTGGGGTAAATATAGCAACAAGACAGCACCAGTTGATATGAAGGATTCCATGGTGTCGAGTGCTGTTGTGACTCACCAGGCTATGATGATCTCTCTGTGTGTAGGTGTGTGAGTTTGCTCACATGCATTTGGATTTCTATGTCAACTGTTGTTTTCTTTCAATTGATTAACTTTAGTATAATTGCCCTCTTTGACTCATCTGGCTCAGTATACAGTGGTCCATGAGTAAGAGAGTACATGTTTGTGAGAGAGAAACCTGGGAAACGCAGGGAGCAAGCAAGTGGGATAGGCTGTGAGAAGAAGCCTGGCTCCTGGCTGGCTGCATGGGGGTGTGTGTCTTAAGAGTGTGTTGAGAGGAGTGTGAGCTGTGGTAGTCTCCATGTCTAATCAGAGCACTTGTGTGTCCCCGTCTCATTGTCTCCTGGGCCCCTCAAGAGCAGAGACCCTCCACTTCAGCAGTACACCTCAGGACATGCTGATAGCTGCTGGAGCACTCCACCACTGCATACTCACAAGGCTGTGCAGAATGTCTGATGAAGAAGTGCAAACAGTAAAACGGTGAAAGTTACTCCATTCAGGTGACAGAAATAAGTAAAAATGCAGATGCAATATCTTTACTTGTATTCACCGAACTGCCTCTGGCATTGTGGCACTTTTAATCCCATATCACTTTTACTCAAAGTTCTAACGGACGATTGTCATAATTCAGAGAAAGGCATTTTTCACCAATTTTTTTTTTTTTAAATCATAAAACAACTGGAGAGAAAATTGAAATCTATTTGACAAAGATAAAATATAATGTTTCTAACTTATTTGCCAATACTTTAGCCTTCTGAATGCGACAGTCGCGCGTCCCCGACTCCAGCGTTTGTGTTCCATCTAGAGACAGAATGCGCGCCCCCGTCTCAGCAATTTTCCAGTTCCGTCTTCTCCATTACTGGCGAGGCCCAGAATCAATAATTCAATAGTTTTGGCGTCTAAATCCTGCCCCAAACGCCGAGATACACAAACACTCCAGACTCTTGTGCAGACTCAGTGAGATCAGTATTAATTAATAGCTAAAGACATTTTGTTTTGTGTGGAAAATATCGGAAGGGGTAATGCGACCTGAATTCCTATAATTATAGGCTCCCATGTCAGGTGTTTATTAAATGTTCAATAAGAGGCGGTTAAGATGTCAGGAAATGAATCAGGCAAATTTGTAAGTCAAGTGAAGCAAGCGCATATTTATTCATTTATTTATTTACTGGCTTTCTTTTTAAAGTTGTGGGATCCCAATAATTATGAAACCAAAAAACAAGCAAGGTTTTGCATTCAATTGAGTGCCAATTCCAGTCATGACCATATGGCTATTGGTTGTATTTTGTTTCATTATTTAACATTTATTTGCCCAACTTCACATAATTAAAACAAAATATCGCGGATGCAACCAAATGATTGTTGCAAAGCCGCAGACACACACACACACACACACACACACACACGCATAAATACATACATACATACATACATATATATATATATATATATATATATATATATATATATATATATATATATATATATACATATATACATATATACATATATATATATATATATATATATATATATATATATATATATATATATATTTTTTTTTTTTTTTTTTTTTTTTTTTTTTAAGCCACCATGATTTTAAGTAATGATTAAGTTGTTGGAAGTGGTTGTTGAATCGTCGAGGGAGTTCATTTCCTATTAAATAATAAAACAGTCGTTTCAACGAGAAGGCTACTAAAAAAAATAAATATCTCAAAATTATTTTATTTTATTCTATTCTGTTTTATCTATTGTATTATCTCTATTCACTATTCAATGTTCCCTTTATCTGTTCGGTTAGCTTGTATTGGAAATTACCAGTCTTCTTCTACAAACCCTCCATAACCAAATTATGAATAATGCATGGTTGGCACGAGTGCAGCAACAGACACCAATGTTCGCCACTAAACGGGCCTGTCACAACTGTGACGTTATCAAAAGACCTTTAGCTAAAGTCATGAATTATTAAAGGTTTACTGACAACATCATCAACAAGAGTAATAATGATAACCATAATATTAATATTGAAGATAGTAACAGTAATTTGAATAAATCGGCTTAATTAATAACGTTTAAAAAAATCGACTCATTAAAGAAACGTTGGCTCATTTATTTTCGCAACGAAAAACATTTTGTAAATGTGGATTCACGTTTCACACGAGATGGAATAAGGTCAAATAAGATCAGTTTTTTTTAAAATTATTATTATTATTTTCTTTTTTTTTTAAGAAACCGGTGCCTTAAGTGAGCTCATCTTCACTGTTATAAAAAAAAAACCCCATCAAAATCACATACAGAAAGCACATGGTTTTTTTTTTTAATAGGTACACGTAAATCAAACAAAATACAAAATGAACATCGTCCCCACGAGGCATTCATAAAGCCACTAAATAATAAAAAATAATGCGTGTTTCTTGTATATGAACATATCTTACACCGTGCCCGTACCGGTTCGCATTCTATCCTCTTGTTAAATGGATGTTTTTTGTTTGTTTATTGTGTGAATAATGGGATTTATTGGCACATTGCCCTCCTTTAAAAGGGGTAAATAGCCTGGCTAATATGGACACCAGATCGAAATAATGATTAGAAACGTTCAGCGTAACCTACACATGTTTTACAGTCTCACATTTCTGGTGTGTTGCCCGTATCACCTTTGCCAGAAGAGGTCCAAGAAGGGCCAAACTTTCAAGTGAGCAAGTGAGAGTTGACCTTCCTCTAGGGGGGGGGGGGGGGGTTTGAAGGGGAAAGGGGTGGGCAGACACTCACAAACTCATGCAAACATTGCAGTGGCATTTGTAAAAACTGAAAACGGGACAAGAAAACAGAGGATTGAGGAACACTCCGAGTTATTGTCGTTTTGTCCCTATTTTAAAGAATTCCCGCTCCGTCCTTTTGCAGAGAAAATGTTTTGCAATATTATGAGGCCAGCCTCTATATAAGGAACAAAATCATAACAATAATGATAATAAAATATTAAAACAGAACATAACAACTGCAGAGTGGTTCGCCTTGTTTAACAAAGTATCGACCAGGCTGCATGCTCCTTTTCTCCTTCGGGATGTCCCGTCGGCCTTCTCAGCCATGTGGCTGCAAAGAAGGATCTTCGTAGCCTTGCTGTCCACCCAGTCCGCCACTTTTAGCGTCCAAAAAATCACGTCTGCATAGGCTATCACATCACAGTCTTTTTTTCCCTCCTTGCTTTTTATCTCATAAATAGCCTATATTTTATATTTATACTCGTCCTTCTTCAAAAAGAAAACATAAATTACGTCCATGTATATTTTTGTCACTTGTCCGTTGATTTTTTTCCCTCTTTTTTTCACTTTGTAAGTGTTTTTGTCGAGTGTTCTTTCAGTCGCGAGTTCAGAGTGTCCACGCCTCGTCTCCTCGTGCCTCCCTGGCGTCACAGTCCCAAGGCGGCCGTGTGCTTTTTGGCCTTCAGTCTCAGGTCGGCGATGCTGGAGTTCTTGCTGGTGTTCTTGGCGGCGGCCGCGGCGGCCACAACGGAGGCAGCCGAGGCAGACTCTGCCGCGAGCGTCGCCAGCGGCAACCCGAACGGCGGCGCGGGAAACATCATGTAGGGCGCATGCGCTGCCAGGTGAGAGTGCAGGTGATGTTGCGCGTGAGCCACGGCGCTGTCCAGTTGGAGCTGCGCCTGCACCTGAAAGGAGAAGGGCGGCACGTTGCAATGACTATCCTACGGGACGTACGGATGGGGAGAGAAGGGGGAGAACATGCGTTAACGTTGCAGTGGGTTGTCTGTCTGGTCATTTTCACTATAATGTGAATGTATTACAATTCAATCAACCAGTATCAACTGTATCCATAACTTCAGTGTAATATGACGTGGCTTGGTGTGAATGTTTATTTGCCTCACCGTTTATGTTGACCAACCCAATTCGCGATTTTATTTGTTTGCTTTTGGGTTGTTTTTATAAACATTTTTTATTATTATTACTTTTCAGTGATTGAGCCTGAATTAACGCCAACATTAATGACATATATAGACAAATTTGCATGCTCTTTCCAGAATTCACAATTGTCCCCCACATAACTAAAGTTGCACAGTTCTATAGGTCAAGAGCATGTCCGTCCTTCAAATGATGGTCCTTTGCTACAATAAAATAAGCTTATAAACGCTCCTACGGAGAAAATGCATTACAGGGACTTTTCCAATTAAGCTCCGCTGTGTTGGCACAGTCTTTTTGCCAGTGTGGTAATAAGAGTTAAGTTACCCCCTACACAGGAATTTGAGTCTCTGCGTAGCACTTGGGCACAGCCTGTGCCAAGACAGCAGTGGGTGGGTGGGGTGGGATGGGATGGAGAATAGGGTAGATGGGAGGATTGGTCTGTATTTTTTTTTTTTTTTTAAGACTTGACGCTTCAAAGTAACTTGGAGTAACTTGCCTGTTGGAATGGCATCCGTAAAGCCCCTACGTTGACATATGGCGCTACACGACAAGCTTCAAACTGATTTGCTGCTCCAATCAAGACTCCTGAAAAAAAAAAAAAACCAGAAAATAAAAAAGAAAATAAAAACAATTGTGAAAGGATCTAACTGTGAAAATAACATTCAACGCCACAGTCAGCAAACCTGGATTGCATTATGAGTAAAGTTAAAAACCAAGACAAACTGTGTTTTTAATAACATAATTAGACACCACCAGGAGCAGAAAGTAAGACTGGGTGAATTTTAACGGGAATAGAATAGAATAGAATAGAATAGAATAGAATAGAATATTCCCGTTTGCATGAGTTGCAGCTTGCAGGATGCTACTGTACCTTTATGTAGCTGGTTCTCCTGCTTTCTACATTTGGCTCTTCTATTCTGGAACCAAACCTGCGGGGAGAGAAATTAATTAGAGACCTACTGATTGGCAGCTGTTTGTGAGGCCATATGTAATTCTTCTCAAAGTGACAACAACCGCAGAAAAACAATATCCCCGAGGAGCACTAAAATATTAATGACACTGCTTAACCCCAGATTTTAATTATTACATTTAGCATACAAGAAGGAAGTGTGGGGGGTTGGAGGAAGAGCAACAGTGGGGCAAATCGAGTATAAATGTGATGTTAAAGTCATATTAGGGGAATAGAAGCACTCTTGTTGGAAATGCGCTATAATAAATAACCTTGTCAGCGTTTGGTTTTATCTTTCAATAGATGAGTATCCCCAAAGAGTTGAATGGACTCTTGGATATCGAGTTGCAGCAATGCTATTACGGTTTTGAACATCAGAGCAAAGCGATCTGAGAGCATCTCCCTCATTTCTCTTTCCGTCTCGCTCTCATTAAATGACCGCTGAAATTAATTACCCTTATCTGCAGAAAATCCATGTCAGAGAAACGCTTAAATGTCTCGCAGTTTTGTTTAATCACTGCCACAACACTTACTTTCACACAAAAAAAGAGAAAAAAATTACTTCAAAGATAGCTCCCACTTCTCTTTTCTTTCTGAAATCGACAAGCGTCAGTTTCAGAGAAACGCCTTGGAACACAGATTAAACGATTTATTACGATGATTATCTGCTTTGAATCTCTCAGACAAAGCTTGAGCTAAATTAGCCCACAATAGAACGTGCCAGTCTGCAATCCTCTTTACATTAGGCTCCATAAACGCTCAGTGAAAGCATGATTGAAATATCATATTGATTTGGCTGTCAGCTGGCTTCGTTTATTGATCACGGTGTGTGTCACTCGGAAGTCCTTTTGCGCACGCTTCGGGTATAATTTATGGCAATGATAAAAGCAAATGCAGTTGAGTTATTGATTGAGGCAGAATTTTAAAAAGAGCCCAAATAAATGTGTGGTCTCTGAACACGACTAGTAAAAAAAAAAAAAAAAAAAAAAAAAGATGCAACGCTCCAACCGAGATAAAAGAGATAGAGGGGGAACTGGTCTAGATTTGGCTTGAGAATAATACATAATTTATGCAAATCCTCGAGCTGTTCTTCTTGTTCGGGACACAATGCGCCTTATTTGTGAGGTTCCAGTTAAGGCTTGGGGAGCCCTGCAAAAAGCAGGTTTTAAACCCCCCCCCTCTTTTTTTTTTTAAAGGGTGTCTGTTTCGTGTCCGTTTTGTGATTCGTTTTGTCCGCCATATTCAAAAAGGTAGACACACATATTCACTAGCCCTCCCTGAGTCCTGACATAACAGGGTGAGAAATGGACTAAGATGTTTTATTTTTGTTTGTTATTTTAAATATAGCTATAAAGAACAAACAAAAATAGTGGTCTCTATGTTCATTGTCCCCACATGTCTGTGCCCCCCACCTTCCATCTCCCACCGGTCGGACTGGGTTTCTGCACAGATGGTCCAGCTCCTTGAAAACACGCAGCAGGACAGACAAACAGGGCCTTGGTAACATTCAAGCCGAAACTGAACACAGAACTGTGTAGGCTTATTTGTCTCGGTGCATTTAGACAATAAAGATTACAGCAACACTGCAGTGGCACTATAGCAGCAACTAATTGAGACGATTAACAAATTAAATAATCAAAGCAAGTTGTGAGAAATTATAATCAAGTCAGATTAAAAACGGGGAAGACATGAGAGTTTGATACTGTGCTCAGTCTTTCAGTAGGCTCGTTTAACTTCACAGAACCTGCAAACACCTCTGGGATTCCCACCAAGACAATTCACAAACCTAGAGGCCTGTCCTGTCAACGTATTCTCATGTCCATGCACATTTATGTTCTCCATAAAACTCCAACAAGATGTTTTCCTTCTCAGACCGTTTTTTTCTTTCTTTTTACCGGGCTTGTCATGAGGAAAACCAGCAAAACCATAACAACAATTTTGATACAGTGGAAAGCATGTGGGGCAAACAGACATGCTCTACCTGTAATACCGTTTGTAGGCTATATTACTGGTATTCTATTTACTGTGATCTTTTTTAACAGAAACATTCAGCAATATTAATTGTTTTCTTTATTTTCACGGCATGTAAATAGATCAAATAGATGTTTTTATTATTATTATTATATATTATAATTATTTTACCATTCGCTCTAGGAATTCTTTTTCTATTTGTATTATTGCGATTGTTATGCGTGTCATTATTTTGTTGACCTTAAATTATTGTTAAAATAATTTTCTCCAGCTGAATTAAAGTCTTCCTACCTGGACTCGGGCCTCCGACAGTCCCAGCCGCTGGCTGAGCTCCTCCCGCATGAAGGCGTCCGGATAGTGGGTCTCGTCGAAAAGCCGCTCCAGCTCATTGAGCTGCTCTAATGTGAAGTTAGTCCGACTTCTCCTCTGTTTGATTTTAGTTTGCGTCTCGTCCTCTATAGGCTTCGAGTCCTCTTTCCTTTCTTTCACATCCGTGGTGCCTGTGTTGCAGATGAGAAGGGAGGGAAACGTCAGTATGGTCACGTGGTAAAACATTTAGGCAATATTTTCTTTCATTTTGGTTTTTTATTAAAAAAAAAAACAAAAAAAACGGGTTATCAGGATGAGATCAGCATCTGACATATAAAGTGGTTCTTGAAAAGACAGCCAGGTGTAGCTTCTGCACATTAAAGGGTTTAGCATCGTTTACAGCAGTCTGTTCATGGCTCAAAATTTCAGAAAGAAAGAAAGAAAACACCCTCTTTATCACAGAGCTATCAGACCTCGGATGTTTTGTAGAGCTACATAAAGCTCTTTAATTATTAACTGCTTATAAATATGCAAGGCTGTGCCCACTGTTGGATGTCTGATAGCCTACATGCTTGTCGCAGTTCCGCTTTTAACCACGCTGCCCATGACGAACAGATGTCACTTTTACAAGCCACCCAACCCTAACATATCTTGTCCACGAGTTGTCCCATTTTGTCCAGGTTTCATCTCTAATAGGCTGCACACCATTGCAACTTCATTTGGTCTAAAATAATAAATTGTTCCCATTTCCTCCTTTGTCAGTTTAAATACAATGTGTCTGTGTTTTAATATAACCTTTGCCTTTTCGTTTGGTTTTACTGTCTTTAATCTGATTTATTTTTTTAATCACTAAAGAAGTATAATTATGTAGGACAACATGAAAAAAAATCCAATACTTTTTATTTTGTCATTTTAGGCTATATATGAATTTTATTGGACCCTTCTGGCGCTAGACAAGACCTGAAAGCTAAAATGTAAAATAACAATAACTTGATTTCCACCTTTCACTTTAAGCCAAGTTAAATGTTGTGGGTTTCTTTTCCCTGAAACGCAGAAAAAATAAATTGTAGAAATATTCCCGAGGTGACTGACCGTAGGCTATGTGCTGCCAATCTTACAAAATACGACTGACTGAGATAAATCAATGTCCACAATGAATCTATGTAACTTACATAATTTCCTTTATATAAAAAATTAGTCACTGTCATATGACGATGTGTAAGTATCCCGCAGGGGACTTGTAGTTTATCACACCTAGGCCTTTATTCATGTTCAGGCATTTTAAGTGTTTTAAAACAGCCTATATCTTTAAAAATGGCAAAATTGAATACATTAAAAAAATGACAAAAACAAGCAGGTAAAATTCCCAGTAACTACCAGGCTGTTTTGGTTGTGTACAAACGACTGACATGCATATTTAAAATAAATACTTCTAAAAGGATCAGACCGCTGTTTAAAAATCTTTTTTAGGGGCTATAAATGACACAAACTACTTATAAGTGATGATAATAATATGCTGCTAAATTCTACTGTATTACTGTGAATAATGAGTTATTTAAGCTGCTTTCCTAAAATTAAAGCTCGAAAATGTTCGACAAGCATATCTGCTCTTCATTACTCCTCCGGTGTCCAAGTTCTGCTCTCATGTCTCAGACAGACTGTGCGGACAGCATGCTACACTGCGCAGCCTTACCGTCAATAAGTTTGGGGCTCCCGCCGTCTCGGAGTCTTTCCGGGCCGAGCATGTCCGTTTCCCTGCCCGGTGAGAGCGCAATGTTCCGGGTAACAGCAGCCGTCTCCTCTCGGCTCCCCGGCTCTCCGGATAAAGACTCCCTGCTCCCTGCTCGCGTTGCTCCGCTCTCTAACACCTCCCTGTAGGTTATCACTTCCTTCTTCTCCTTCACTTTCTGATCGAAAGACTTAGACACAAAAGCGGTGAGCTCTTCCATCACTGCTTCCTCTCCTCTCAAGGAGAAAAAAAAAAAAAATCACACACCACACACTCACTCACACACTCTCTCCCTTTGCTCCACGACAGCTTAAGACATCAATGGTGTGGCTCGTTTTAAAGTCGACCCCTTGAAAATAATACAAGGTGTTGCAGCCAACTGTGGATGAAGGTAAAAAATAGACGAAGATATATCTTCTCAGCCAATTCCTCCTCCTTTGGTAGCGGAGTTGGGAACCTGCTGGTGATCCTCTATTGAAGTCACAGTATTTATACTTTGCGGCGCCTTGCCCCCTTGATCCGTGCAAATTACCTCCCCTTAGGATGCCGGGATGAGCCCCCCTTCCCCTTCAGTGATATGGGAGAGAGAGAGTGAGAGAGAAAAGAAGTAAAAAAAACACGAAATAGCACCGCCACTATTGGCCATTAATCCAAGATTGACAAGAAGGACTAATTAATTTAATTAAGCGCTCATTCGCTGCTATTGTCCTGAGTTAGTTTTTTAAACACCCGGGAGATGGTCATAGATCTCTCTCTCTCTCTCTCTTTCCCTCCCCCTTTAGTCTCCCTCTCTCTCTCTCTCTCTGCAGGGGTGTGGCTTAAAAAAAATCTGAAAATGACAAGAGAGAGGGAAGCACATGGAAGAGGAGTCCTTCCCCAGTACATCTCTGTGATCTGAGGGAGAAAAATAAGACGGGACGATGACACGGAGAGAAAAGAGGTGAAAGAGGACCATCCGGGATGCCGTGAGGAGCAGCATCGACTTATAGCAAGAGGCTTTAAATCAAGTTCAAGTGAACACATTTGACTTTAACCCCAGTTGCATACACTTGGCCTTGGGCCTGGGACTATTCGGTGTGTTTCTTTGCTTTTAGGTTGTCGCTTTTAGTTTTTTATTGATTGCCAAGAAAAAAAGACAAGAAATACCCTAATGATTATACCGATTAGAATACCCAACTTACATTCTAAATAAATAATAATAATAATAATAATAATAATAATAATAATAATAATAATAATAATAAATGTTACGTTCCGTCTAATAAAATGCATCAACAAAGTTTTGAGGAATCGTTTTACTTTGTTAAGATTTCTAATCGTATTTTGCACTGTCATCATTAGTTAGACTATCGCTTAATATTAATCCTCTGTGGACTTTTTAAGCCATTAGGATGTTAAATAGCAGCTAAACGCTTAATTATAGCGCCTCTTGCGATGTGTTGCCATTGGGCTCACTAATTAAAGTTTTCAGCTCGCTATTTTTTCCCCGCTGAAACAAACGCCTATATTTACAAAAATAAATAAACAATGGCTCACTTGCGGTGAAGGTAACGATGGTACGGATAGAGGGCAATTAAGCAGGACCAGGAGAAAACATATAGCCAGATAAGAAACATGAGAGCCTACTGCGGGATTTTGAAAACGTCGGGATGAATTTAATGCAAAATTAAGCATGTTTATTGATAATCTATATAAAGCCCTACTTCCACACACAGGAGCTCTAACAATTCACCTAATCAATTATTAATGACGTTTCAGCTTGAACCTTAGGCATTAATTACTATTAATCCTCGTGCATGTAGGGTGGATTCCAATAGTGTTAAACAGGCTTTTGTATCTGTTTGCAGTGAATACTCCCATTACGTCTTTCCTTTATCAGCAATCATCCATTTATGTTGATAAATAATCTCTGTCGTTTTTACCTTCAGCCTCGACACGTTTTTACACTTCGTGCAGTAATTAATTATTCTACTCTTCTGGAAATTGCATTTGTGCTCTGTCTGCCCTTGGGTATAAGCTATATGTTTCATTATCTGAAATTGATATCATAAAAATACTCACTAGTAGACTATTCCATAGATCCCTGCAAGTTATTTGTAGCGTATGGGTATGTGATCAAAACAAAATCGAAGAGGCTAAGTGGCGGAATAAGCTATACACTTTCAAGTTTTCCATTAAGTGTGGACAGAAATGTGAAAACAAACAAACATGCAATAAAACGAGGAAGGAAAAAATAACACAATAGGCAAGATTCAGTATAATAAGCCTACTGTTTATTATGCTCCATTAAATTAATATAGCCTGTGTTTAGAAAGGAGTATGTAATTAAACTGGCGTCAAAACTGACCTTACTGGAATGGGCATCACACAAAAATATATTTTAAGCTATTTGATAACATGTTAGTCCTACTGAAATGGGTTGAAAACAGTTTAGTTCATAATCTCACTCGTTTTCTCTGTAAAACCTCTAAAATTGTTTGTTTACATAAATAAAATAACTTGTGTGTTTTAAAAGACAATGCCAGACATTTTAGACTATGGTAGTTTAAAAAAACTTATTTATTATTTGTTTCATTTCATGGGGCTATAATGTAAACCAAGCAATGGAAACGTCAAAGACAGCCTTGAAGAACAGGCGCTCAATCGATTGTTCTGTTTATGATTCTGATGTCTGAGCTGATCGATTTTTCCTGATGTAACTAGTAGTGTCTCGTAAGGCGTGCTTAGCAGAACTGTGGATCCTACAATGGTTTAAAGGTGAGGAGTGGCGCTTTAATTTCTAGGTAATATTTAATGTTCGCAACAAGTATCTGCATATAATACATAGACACTGAAATAAAATGCATGTTGGCCGCTGAGCAGCTTGAGGACTTCTGTTAAAACACGGACTCTGTGACGGAAGCTTAGCGCTAATTACATTAGCACAGTTAGCTTGCTACCTCGTCCCATAACAAATCGCGTATTTATTCATATCACGTGTTTCCATTGTATACAGAACTACAGTGTTGTTACAGTTCCCACTCAGATTTAACTACAGCTAGCAACTCGTTTGAAATGAGGTTGTTATTACATAGAAGCTAGCTGGGACCTCTGTGATTGGAGAAGCTACATAAAGTAAACATTGTGCATATGTTGATTTCAAACGTGGGACGCAATGAACTTTGATAAGTTATGTTCATGTCGATCCTTCGAGTTTAGTTTAATCTAAAAATGATTGTCAAATATTGTTAGATATGTGGCTAATAAGCAATCCCACTCCTGTGTGTATGCCAGCTGACAGTTCACCAACATGGGTCGACGCTCGTCTGACAGCGAAGATGACAGCCGACGCAGGAGGAAGAGAAAACAGCGTCGCCGCTCATCTTCTTCCTCCTCTTCTTCTTCCTCATCCTCCGGTAGCAGGGTGACAAGCAGTCGGAGCCGGAGGTCCAGTCGCCGGAGTCGTTCTCGCTCCAGAGACAGAAGGTGAGATAACGCAACATCTTAAGAAAGAAGCAGGATTGGATGCTGCTGTAGTATTCTTTAGTTGCAGGGGTGCCCAAAGTCAATCCTCGAGGGCCGATGTCCTGCAGGTTTTCAATGTATCCCTGTTCCAATTCAATTCAATTCAATTCAGCTTTATTTGTATAGCGCCACTTCACAACAATGTTGTCACAGGGCACTTTACATACACAAATCAACATACACATCATTTCAATCCAGTTCATACGTATCCTATAAGAGAAACCAACTGATTGCATCGAGTCATGACTTCGATCCAATCCCCCATCCTGAGCATGCACACGGCGGCAGTGGGAAGGAAAAAAACTCCCCTTTAACAGGAAGAAAACCTCCAGCAGAACCCGGCTCAGGAGGGCAGCCATCTGCCTCGACAGATTAACATGTACAGCTGCACTTATTCAGAAAGACCTGCGGAAAAAAGGAGAAATAAGTTAAAGACGGCAATATTGGCATATATTTATACATAAATATATTAGAGAAATAGAGCAAGGTACATCTCAGTGCATCAGGTGATGTCCCTATTGCTACATAAGTAATGGATGGCTAGACTACCCATAACTATAAGAGCAAAGAGCATAACCTGGACAGTTGGGTCCTGTACATGCAGACTCCAGCAGTCAATGAAGTTCAGCACAATGAGTGATTATTTTGAGTCAGATGTGTTGGAACAGGGATACATCGAAAACCTGCAGGATTGTGGCCTTCGAGGACTGGAGCTGGACACCCCTGGAGGATCACTAAATTCACCTGAAAGAACTCAGGTTGATGCTGCATGTCAGCTTTCATTGGAAGCTTAGTGCTCACTAAGCTTTATTATATGAAGTTTGAAGAAGTGTTCCAGTGACAATGTTTATGTCATAAATACTCATATTAAGTGCAGATTAAGATATTAGGTTCTGGCCATTTCATCAACAGAAGCAGAGTAAAAGACTTTTGTCATATAAGTATGTTATACAAAAGCATTTAATTCTAAAGCCATTTTTACGTGCTTTTGAGATGAAATACCATTTGTTATTACGGGTATAAAGTTATTTGGTTGTAACTAATTGACAGTGGTGCTATATAATAGGACGCGGATTGGGTATGAGTTATGGAGAAAAAAAGATATTTTTAACTAACACAGGTGTTTACTAAGGATTTATATAAAATAGACATGGCGAAAGCTTTTATTGAGAGAATATTACATCAACTATATTTGCTTGCACCATTTTGTTAGGCAGTCATGTCTACTTTGATACATTTCTGGACTTCAATGGCCGACAAAGTCAATCAAATGTTAGTTCTGTTTGAGTTGGTGTAACTCCAGAATGAGGATGCAGCCAATAAAGGACAGGCATAGTCATGTCAGAAAACTCAGAAAAGAATATGTCCAAGAAAATACAGCAAATCTGATAGACATAATCATGATGAAAAAAATCACTTTAAGATACTCAACAGAATTTGGCTGAACATTGGCAAGATATGTCACATTTCTTTAATTCTTTATCCTGAACAAAATGCATAAAATTGTTTTTTTTTTTTTTATTTTTTTTTTATAATTGCTGAATCTTTTATATTTTAGCAAAAGCAGAGTTGTTTGTGATTTGTGAGCACTGGAATTACATATAAACTCATATATGAGTAGACATGAAAACAGAATGTAAGCCCTTGTAATGGATGCACTGCTTTCACTTTAATTGGTGGTGACTGAATGAGTCTGTATCAAGTGTATATAAACTTATAGGCACAACGGTTTGACATGGGATTAGACCTAGTGACATATGAGCAACTGTTCTTATGTAATGATATTAATGTCTGTTGGGTTGATATAAAGGACAAGAAACATTCCTGTAAAAGTGATCCATATGTGAATGACCTAATGTCATTACTTTAACTGATTAATGAAGACATTTATTTGCATCCAGGCTTAATCTAGCTAAATCATAAACAGTTACCACAAGCAACTATATCACCCATCCATTGCTACCAATGGTTGTATGTGACTCTTTAGACGAGGCCAGATGATTGTAATTATTTATGAGACTCGGTCAAGGTCCATTACTGCTGATGGGAAGTCATCGCCTGTCTACAGAGTTGCACTGAGAGGGGAGTGTAAACCCTGGGACCACAGTCCCTCGTCTATTAGTTGTACATTTGGGTCAATTAACCAAGACCTTGAGTGTATGCGTTTCCTTGAGTGTATGTGTTTCTACTGAAACCAGTTCCTTTAAATAGGTTCACCTGAAAGAGAGCATGCTTTGCAACAAATGGTGTAAAGTGACCTTGCATGTGGTAAAACTGAAGAGTATTTATGCTCTGAGTATGTGACATCATGACAACAACATCCACATGTTTATAACATGGATGTGTTACTCTGTGTGTGCGATGCAAAAAGGGAGCAACACAAAGAAAAGAAAGCCCGGTCCATGTGCGATGTGTATTTATCTAAAAAGCTTCACTGTTAACCATCTTATTCCCCTTTACATGCCTTTTGCTGAAATCTTTTTTCATTGTTATGTTTGTGCAGGCTTATGTGAAGATGTGTGAGCAAACACCAGCTTCCGAAAGCCCTTTGCTCAGCAGTGTGTATTTCTTCTGTGTAATGTGTGAAGTGGTTTTGCAGAGCAGTTGTGGAAGTTATTTCATAAGGCCCTGCTTTTGGGATGTGGCCTTTTGAATACTAATAGATCTTTGCTTCAGTATTCTAAGTTGTACAAATTTGGTTTGATAGTTCATCCATGTTTTTTCATTTCTCTTGCAGAGGTCCCAGAGGACCATGGGTAGTTTTTGTTTTCTTTTCTTAGGGTTTGTTAAAAAGATTTTGGTTTTGGTGAAACAAAAGAAAATATATATTTAAAAAAAAAAAAAAAATTGTGCAAACCATTTAGCTAGAGGAGGGGGTCCTTTTGCATTTATAGAAACGCCTCCTGCTTTGTGATATCACTTGGAACATGGTGTGAGTGAGGTTTGGGGGAAAAAAATGCTACAGATGTTTCTGTAGCACATTGAATAGAAGCCAGTTGTGGAACTGTATGGCAACCTGCATTGCTCGCAGCTTTGGGTCATAGGTAAGAGTTCACCCTTATGCAAAGTAGTCATCATTACTTCTCTTAACTATTTAGATTGTCGTGGACAGGTTTGCTCTCAAACTTAGCAACGAAACAGCTTAAATATGCAGCATTCATGTTGATAAAGGAAGGAAGAATTCCAGATGAGCTGCGTATACTAATGAATGACACCAGAGAATTTTGCATGTAAATGTAGCATGGAGAAAAATGATAAGATGATAACGTTTTTTTTGATAACCTACAATAATGGTTAGTCATTCTCAGTTTTCCAGCGAACCAGATTGTCTACAACATATTTATACGTTTTGTATGTTCTTTGTTGCCAATCTACTAATAACCTGCTGCATGTTTACAACGGATTTACCAAAAACTAGAATATAACATGTTTTTTTTCTTTCTGTGCTCTCCAGGAAACGGAGACACTCCAGCAGCAGTTCGTCCCGCAGTTCTTCTCGCAGGAGGAGGAGCCGAAGCGCAGAGAGAGACAAAGGGAGGAGCCATCGTTCACATAGGTCACGCAGCCGGGATAGAAGGTAGTGTGGCTCCATTTTTCACGTTTCATTCATTTACCTGCTCAGCTTTTTTTTTTTTTTTTTTTTTTCCAGACAGGTAAAAGTGTAGTTAAATCAATGCCATTGCTATTTCTGATTTTTCTTCCTCATGCATAAGAAAGCATGTGGAAGCTCTTCGCGGCATAAACCGATAATGCTGTATTTATGACCTATGTCATTAGATATAAACACATGAAACCTCTCAGGACTGGATTATTGTTTTGCATGTACATACAGTCAAGTCTCCATATCTCCAGTCTTTTCCCTATTGGTCCGACTGTTTGTACATGAATGAAACAGAGACACGCAGAGACCAGGTCATGCGCAACGCCCACTTAATCTGTTTTCTCAAATTCAACTCTTTTCACTCATTAATGCTATCAAATCATCATTAGCCGTACACACTTACAGGAATGTGTTTATTTTATGGCTGACTTTTAAAAATGTTCTTTTCCAAAGGACAGTTATTCATGCAAGGCTAATGTGTACACACCTGCACCACAGTGTGCACACACACACTCACCCAGCCATTGCGAGTCCTGTATCTCTTTCAGAAACATAAAGAGAAAGTCGCTGTGTGTGGTGATCCATGTCATTAGCATAGCTAATCTGCTGCTAATGAACCCGTAACTGTGCTGTTTTTTAAATCCCTCACGCACACACACTCACAAACGCATAAAAACATGCACAGATGCACAATTGAAGAAAAGGTTATCATAATATATGCGCCTGCAAGGCCCTTTGTTTACTTGTGTATGGCTGCGGGGGAGAGCAGAGATCATTTTAATCACAAAGGAAAAAGTGTTCTAATATCTTCATTACAGAGATTTCAGGATGAAGGGATGCTGCAGCCGAGATGCTTTGACACGTGTGGTTGACTGTGCCACGAAAAGATAGCACACTTCAACTCTCCAACCACAGATTCTGGAATAAGCAACACAACTCAGAGCCGCACTAAAATTATTAATAAGAAGAATTCGACCAAAAGATTTTTACACAAATTCTCTCCACACTCTGCGGTACAGTGGCAGTCACTCACAGAACTGCTGGTGATTAAAACATCAGTTGAAAGTGGCATTGCTGGTGTGGTCGGAGATGAAAGATGGAGGGGATTTGGGAGATTTAGAACTACAGTCGATGACATCGGTGTTTACAAACACTGCAGCGTGATTAGGAGGGCTGCATTGTGTAATCGGCTTAGCAGTAAGCGAGGAGCAGGTGGGATGGGCTGATGGTGGTGGGGTGTTATTAGGTGGAGGCGGTGTTGGAGGTAGGAATGTGCAAAGTGATGGCATTGATGATAAATTTATGCAGATAAGTGATGGCAGCTGCAGTTTGTGTCTGTGGAACTGTTGCCGTTAACACATGTGCTCCAGTTTTATAAGCAGAAAAATCCTGATAATGTTTAGTTATTTTATAGATGGGACTGATGATGAAATGATTATTTAATTTATTCAATTTCCCAGCAGCAATGTTAACTAATTGATAAGTAAAAAGATTTTTTGCAGGTTTTTTGTTGTTATACACTGAGAATTTTCATTATCATGTCTGAGAATTCACCGAATTTTTTTGGATGATGTCGGCCAAATAAAACATTAGAAAACAACAGAGTTGCAAAACACATGATTTTGATGGTTAGTTGACCCCAACAATACTTGTGAATAAAGAATATTGCCGTCATATTGGTCATAATACAAATTGTATTGACTCTCAAAGTTGGACCAATATCCTGTGCATCTTTTTTGGTACACTGCATGTTATACACCATGTGTCGTAGTGAAATGAAAGCTGGTCGGTGCCTACTGTGCACAGGTGCCACGGATGCCATTAGTCAGGGCTCTATGAATGTGTGTGTGTGTGTGTGTGTGTGGATGAAGATGGCTGAGAGGCTGGCTGATAGATCAGAGGAGGATTGAGTGGACAGGACCTCATGATTGATACTCGGATGGGATATGAGGTGCTGCCTGCCACCCCCAACCTGGCCACACCAGCCCAGCACCACCTTCAGAATGTAAAAAAAAGAGGCACAAAAAGATAGTGACTGGAGAGAGGAAAAAGAGAGAGGCTGAAGTTGGAGAAGGATGGAAACGGCAGTGAAAGAGCAGGTTAAGTGGAGAAGATCCTAGCGGGGGGAATGTAAAGAGGAAAGACAAAAGCAAGCAGCAGTAGGGAGAGCATATGAGAGGAATATTATTCAGAAGAAATGAGAATAATAACGTCCCCAGAATATTGCATGGAAGAAGATTAGGACCATAGTGGTCCGTCATGGGTTGAAGGGAGGGAATATTATTACCTTCTTTTCAATCTACTGTGTATTAATAAAAAATAAAGAGATACATGAAATAAGAATAATGCTCTATCATGTGTTTACCATTTATTTTTGCTTCCTCCATCTCTTCTCACTTTCTACTTTTTTTTTTTTCCTGCCCTCAATCAGAGGAGGGCCAGGTCCCCCAGAGGCAGTCAATCTTGCCCTGAAATGTAAAACAGACAAGAGGAGCATATTACGTATTTGCCATTAATGTTTATTCTCTTTGATGTGAGCAGGCATATCAGCCAGAGCACGTGTGTCAAGCCGGCATGTGTGCACACTGTCAAATGTGCATGTGTGAGGCTGATTGAGCGTATGCATGTATGTGTGCAGATTTGCTTAAATGCATGTTCATGGAGGGGGAGGTGTCACTGGGGGGGGGGGGGGGGGGCAGAGAGGAGCATGGCAGAGGCAGCGTACAGTGATCTGAGGTGTATCCAATCCTACAAAGACGAGACAACCTCTCATCACAGCCGGATCACAGGCACATCTTTAGGTGAGCTCAGCGGAGCGATGTAATGCTCTGCTTTTATTGTCAGCCACAGCAGGGGCTCATTGTGTGTGGCTCAGTCAGTCATTTTGTCACTCGCTCATTTATAACAGTTTAGAGGTACAGTAGGTGCAACAAATCTGGCCTTTGACCATTAGAAATAGGCCATCATGATATCCTTTGTTAGGTATTCGCACATGAATGCATGGCCTCTCACGTTAGTATTTACGGTGGGGCACACACAAATGCTCGCATTTCTCGTATTAATATTTCATGACTGTGTTGAGTTAGCAGGCCAGAGTGCTAGCGTCAGGGTTTAGCTCTGCTAACACCAGAGGAACTTCAATGCTGGGTAGCTGTTGGGTGTCAAATGAAATTGAGACCTTTAATTATCTAGTTTTTCCCCTCAAGGAGATGGCAAGCTATACATACCAGTCAGCATGCCAGGTTTGCCAGCCTGATTTAGGATTGCCTCGGATACCTTTAAGACATGGAGGTCAGAATGAGTTCAGAACTAATGTAGTTATAGAAGACATGTAATTTGGGGAGCACTGTTTTTATGTGTGCATGTGTGGGCAGGTGTTAGTGTGTGCGTGTGTGGGCACGGTCAGGTGTGAGTGCGTGTGGGAGGCACAAAGCTTCTAAAAGGTACACCTTCACTTGGGGAAATGTTTGAGAGAGGCAGTTGGGTAGCTGTAATTTTTTGTTGACCGTTTTTGTCAATCGTTTTTGCTTATCGTTTTACTTTAACCTTTTGTGTTTTTTTTTTCTTCAATATCATTCTGGTTTATTTTATGTCCATCCATCATCAGTATCCACGCTGTCTGAATGCCAACTGAAATGAATATCTTAAACGCATCCTGGATCCAGCGTCTCTGTAGGCCTAAGGACGAAGCGCGTCACAAATATTACAGGACCCAACACCTCTCTGCAGCTTAAGGAAAGGAGGCCGCAATAGTAGCGTTGAAGCAAAGATAGGAATGTTGCTCCGATATGTTGCCCAAATGGACAGTAAAGGACTCTAAGTTACATCTAAGCCTGGGGTGTCGAACTCCATCAGGAGTTACATGCAGAGCAATTTCGTCCAAATTGGACCGGTATAATAACAGCAAAGTAACTAAAAAAAAAGAAATACTAAAAACTCCACCCTTTCCCTTTGTTTTGGTGTAAACAGCTACAAGTACATTACTAGGATGCTTACATTTAATTATATATCCTTTTACAAAACATGAGAAGTGTTAAAGTTTCTGAAAAGGAAATGTGGTTTCAGCAATGTTTAGCCTTATTCATTTGTCTTACTAATTACAGATCACAACGGATCGACAAAAAACATTTAATCATAGGTATCTGCAACTAATAAGTACTGCATTTCACATTATGATTAGAGCAATTTGTGAAGGGCTAGAAAAAAATTAAAATACAAACTGTATGGTGATGTAGTGGTTAACACTGCCTCACAGCAAAAACGTCGCTAGTTGAGCCTCAGCTGGAGGAGGTTTGAACGGCGGCCGTTCTGTGTGGAGCTTACATGTTCTCCCCGTGTCTCTCCAGGTACTCCTTCTTCCAGCTCACCCAAAAGACATGCATGTTAGCTTAACTGGTCACTTATCACATGTAAGTCACTTTGGAAAAAAGCATCTGCCAAACTAGAATAGAATAGAATAGAAAAGCAAATATACCTGTACATTTCTACACCTGTTTAGTAATCCTGACCGCTTGATCCATTTCACCACACCATATAAACTGAAGTCAGATCTACTAAGTATAAATTATATAAAAATATTTGTTGAGTTACCCCCCTGCCTTGGAAATATTTAAGCTTCAAAAATGCAACCTCACATGGACAAAGTAAGACTCTCAGTTAAAAAAAACATTTTTTTTTCTGTTTACCCTAAGGGGCATATTCCTGTTGAGAAAAGTCTGTGGTCAGAACAGTCAAAAGATCCCTTATTAGACTGTATACTGTCTGTTTACTGCCCTGGGTAGGGATATTTAAGCAGGTGTGAAGCTTTGTACCACAGTGGTTGACACATAGTCTTCCTCTAACTACTTGACCACCCGGCTATGTATTACTTGTCTGTGAGATGTATGTAATCCTGATATTACAGCCCTATAACATGAACTCTGCTTTCTGTACAGAAGATCACAGAAGGACTTGGAGCATGTGTATGTCTACGCACATGCATGTGCATGTGCCGGGCTTGAGCGATGGCCTGGTATTTATTTCACACAGCAATTTTCCCCTGTATGAGATGAGGTGTCGTACATCTGCTAGATAGCTTTTTCTGCCTCACTCTGACGTGGAGTGTGCACAAGGTCATCCAGGCAGCTTGGGAGCAGGGAGAGCTGAGGTGAGGAACTGAAGGGAGGAGTGGAAAGGTCTTTCACAGGGAGGAAAGGATGGCGGGCAGTTGAGTGCGATAAGACAGAGGTGCGGTGTAGAAAATCAACTACTTTATTGTGGGTTAGTTCCAAGCCTTCGTTGCACCTGGATCAGCAGTTCCCCTGTCAAATGGCCGGGTGGGAATTGCTTAGTGCATTTGTGTCCATCATATATTAACTCACACAGTTTAGACATGTGTGCAGGATTGCAGGTGGCTTTGGGTGTTGCTGGCTTTACAGGGAAACAGCTCTGAGTGTGTTTTGAGGGTATGACAAGCAAAGTTTGAACCATACGTCATTAATGGAGGTGCTGATGGATACAAAATGAAATGAAGAAGAATGTTAAGAACCCTGAAACCCCCTTCCTTTTTTAAGATGCACCATTCTGCTTCATTCTCCCGTGTGTGTGTGTGCGTAGTTGTCTTTGGTTTGTCAAGAGTGTGCTGCACTGGAATTTAAGAGCAAGCTCCTGGTTTTTTTTTTCTTTTTAAACCATCTGTCTGTTATCCCATGGACTCTTAACATCTTTTCTTCTCCCCTTTCCACATGATGACATTTTGCCCTTTCTTCCTTCTTCCCCTATTACCGGACTTGCAGAGCGTTGATTTAAACTGAAAGATGACCTGGTTTAGTTCAGCTACGTCTTCTCTACTCCATAAAAATCAACATGCTTCCAGTCGTGAGATCTGAACGTGTTTGTTGTTGTTTCTCTCTTTTCCTCCCTCTCTCTGTCTTACTCTCTTACTGTGTTGTCTTTTTTATTTATCTGCTGTAAAGGCCAGTCAAGCGCTGCTCAGCTTTGTTGTCAGAAACCTTTATTTACCAAAGGGAGGAATAAGTGACTGACACAGACAGCCTCTTTCATCCCTGCCTCGCCGCAAGCAGTGTTCCCCTTTACTGCCAGAGGAAAACCCCCCCCTCCTCTCCTCTCACTTCTGCCAAACCACCCCCCCCTCCCATCACACCCCTCCATCCTGCAGGCTCACAACACACTAGCACACTCCCTTGGGTAGCAACTGCTGTGGAGTCTGCACCGAGCAGCATGCACACGCACAAACAGAAAATTCACCTCACAAAAGGCAACACACCAGTCCTCTCACACAGACAATTAAATCAGGGAGTTAGTTTGATGGTCCCAAACAAAGACTTGTTTAACAGCAAAGACTTTTCTCATTTTATTGGGTTTATTTAACAAATCTGCAATAATGACACACAAAGTGTGTTTCTCAGTATCCTCAGTTGAAAAGCGAGTCGTTGTGTTTTTAGATGTTGGGTCAGAGATGAAGGAGAGGAAAAGAGGAACCTCCAAGGCATCAGTCGCTTAATCTTTGTGTCAGAAATGATTTGAGGACACTGATTTTTGTTAAAATAATAATAAAAAAAGGATTTTAGACGTATAGCAGAACATTGTAACACTGGAATTATTTATTAGCCATAACTCAAACAGGGTTTTTAGGTTGAATACAGGGAGTTCAGGAAACACGTTCCATTATACTTGTAATGGGAATAATAGATTAAAAAGTGTTTTTTTTTAATCCATAAGTAAAATTAGTAAGTACACAAGTATTTACATAGTGTTTAATCACTGAAGAAAGAATGAGAAAGAAAATGTCTGTTTGAGAATATATCTTTATTTTTTGGTTGCTTTTTGGTTTGTAACTTGTTCACACAAGAAGATGAAGATGCAAAATAAATCTACCTTTAAAAGTTATTTTCTAAAAAGGGATGTTGGCATTTAATATTTAAGGAAAATACAAAATGCTTATTGATTGGATTACAACTTTAGGCCACACACAGAGAACACAAAACATGATTGTTCATCAGAAGAATTTAATGTACTAATCCATTCATCAAAAATCGATACAAAGCAGATGTTAGAAATATGAAAAAAAGAAAAAGTTGCTAATTTGAACCGAAGTAAAAGTGTCTGATTGCCACCTTTCTTGGCTGGATTCACAGATTCACTGTTTTGCAAATACAACTTTGGTATCAGCCAAAGACTAACAACATTCAATCTGCCCTCATTGCTATCACTTTGTAACAGTGAAAAGCTTTGTCTGTCTGTTCTGACCAAGAGAAAACGAACACCAAATGTACAGTATCTATTTCCCTCTGTCCTGTGTTCTCTCTGTCTCTCTCTCCTATTTAAGCTTCTTGAAGTTCTTCCAAATTAGGTTTTAAATGCCAATTAGGAGGTTGAATGTAGTAAAATAAAAGCAAACGCAGGCAGGATGGCCTCACCTTCTGGCTGGTTAGGCTTCAGAGAGAGCTGAGCCGGACCTTTGGCTCCCAGCGAGGCTTTGAGAGAAATATCCTGCCTAATGAACACATTAATTAGAACCATAACTATTTATAAGATGATAATTAGAAACGAAGGGAGGTAAACTGGGCTTTTCCTGCAATTAATGGAGGATTAATTATGGGAGCTAATGAAGTGGATTTTTGAAACGCGTGGAGGTGAAGTACAGAGATGTGCAGCTCGCTTTGTGATCACTGGCATAATTATTTTCTCCAGCACCAAAGCGTTTGAGGCCCTGGTCCTCGCTGGCTCAGGCCGGCTAATAAGCATCATTGCATCGTTATATATGCACTTAAAAAGACTTGCCACTGAAATGACTGTCTAATTATTTCTAATTGGCAGCCCCTATGTGTTGTCATTGAGCTGTTTGGAGCCGTAGCAGAGCCCTGGGTCTAATAACGCTTGGGGCGGAGAAGGAGGGGAGAGAGCTGGAAAGACATTGAAACACAGAGGAATGGGGGGTTTACTAGTTGCCTGCTGCTTATAGCTGGGCCGGAACATCGGCCCCCTGTGCCACTCTCCCAGCAGGACAGCAAGTCCTAGAATGATGGCCCGCACACTCAGAGGTCACATTGCCAAGTAGTCGATTCGAAAAGTTTCCCTTTATTCGTGTTTATTTCTTCTCTTTTAATTAACAGCTTCTGCTCTTAATTCATGCAAAAGTAAACCACATTCTGCCTACAATTCTTCTTTTCACTCTAAAACGTACAGCACAAGGAATGGAGCGGGAAGGTATGTTTATGTGCTGTGTGTGATTTAATGCCCAGTTTTGAGTCAGTCCACAGAAACCCGAGCAAAGAGAGCGTGCATGGACAAACCTCAGTGAGTTATGGATACCATGTTCTTGAATTAAGCTATGGTTCAAACCATATGGAAGCCTGGAGAATATACTGGCACAGTCAGAAGAAGACTAATACTCAGTCTTGACTTTGTAGCGCACATCTATCAACAAATTGTTTAGCAAAATAGAAAATCTTCATGTTAACAGTATTAACAATTAGGACACAGATCTTCTTTTCTGTTCTGTGCTGTTTAACAATAAGTTCTTGAAAATTTTTGATTGCCAGCTGTATAACCACGACCTGCTCTTATGAGTTCAACTTGGACAAGCAAAGTAACCACATAAACACACACTCACATGTAGTTTTACACTCACTTTTGGTAATTTATGTGTTAAAAAAGATTGAGGGGGGGAAAAAAAGGACGAAGAAGGGTAGAGAAATGAAACAAGGATCATGTGCACCCTGACTGAAAGCTTGACAATCTTTTTGAAAGTAATGAAACACTTTCTCACCGTGCACATGAGGTTTTCTATTTGAAATTTGTCTTCCTTTTTGCTCTGTCTATCCATTTGGTTTCTGGCAGAGCCGAGGACGTGCGAAGGAAGTGGAGATAGATGGATTAGCCAAGAGATACGAGGCCAACTGTCTCATCATTGGTTGAACAAAGAGCAGAAAGCCTGTGACTGGCTGAACAGAGAACTTGATGTTGCGATTTTGGCTTCAAATCAAAACAGGAAAAAAAAAAACATAGTTATTTTAAATCCAGTCAACAGTTTTGTTGGTGTAAAATTTGGCCAGATTTCTGTTAAAAAAAACCCAAAAACAAACAACTCATTAGGATAGTGACAGACACTAGAAGTGGGATAAGATTATGTGCCCATGTACTCCTGCAGATGCGTAACAAATGCTTTTATGTAATCATTGCAATGTGGCAATCATTTGGATTCTGCCTGAAATACTGCTCTGTAAACCAATCTCAAGAATATTTCATTTGAATAAAGGTTTAATAAAAGTGAATTGTTTGTAAAACATTAACCTGATGACACTGAATAACCTCAAAATGCAAAATTTATAAGAAGATAGTGTTCTTTATTCTCTTTATTAGCAGGTGAAAGCTGAGTAGTCTTGGTTTGCATATGTTGTCAGAACAGATTAAAAAGAAAAAATAGTCTATAAGTTTTTATGTATATGCATTTCTGTCTCATGTCCATGTCAAATTTTCCAATTTTTTGCAGTACAAATATTATTCCATCAACTAACCTCAGAAAAAGGTCAAATTTGCCTTTTCTATACGATGCTTTAAGTTTATATGAAACAAATAGTGCCGAGACGTGTATGTGAGAGGCGTTTTCTATTAAAGATGAGTGTTCTCTCTTTCTTTCTGTGTTCAGTTCTTTTCTTCCTTGTTACTTTTTGATGGCAGTTCGTAAAAAGGCAGTTTTAGAAATTTCTTTAATAGACAAGTCTATTTTCTGTTGGAAGACAGGTTTATGGTATTTCAGCAAAGAAGTGAGTTAAAATCAAATAAAAAAAAAAAAAAAAGCAGAGTGCTACTCTGGTTGTGTCTTGGGTGTTTAATTAAGTGTAGTTTCCCTTTAGTAGTGGAATGCGTGTCTGCTTTTTGTCGGCCGTTCCTCGATGCCTTTTACAGTCCATCCACATGGTTTGTCTCAGCGTTTATGATTTTTCTTATACCGAAGTTGTGAGGTTCCTAAATCACTTAAGCACACGGGGCCGACCATTCCACATTTAAACAATAAAAGTCTGTTATGCTAAGGGCCCTCAGATCTCCTACCACTTCATAAATACATGTGTATAAAAGGCAGAAAAATAGATCTGAGAGCACACCTGCTAATTGGAGCCAGCTTGATGTGAAGCATGGTTATCTGCACTGTCTTCTCTGTAAGGCCCAGCTTTTTCTTTCTTCATCTGTTTTGTTACCCAGGTTGTGCACGACTTCCTAACTTTAACTATCCCCTTTTTTCTTTATCTCATCCCTTCTTCTCTCTTTATTGTCTCATATAGTCCTTCACCTACCGCTTCCTCACCTAGTCAGCACTCCCCTTCCTCCTCTTACCGTCCTTCCCTCTTGCATCCCTCCCTTCTGTCCACCCTCTTACAGATGGAGGCTATGACAACCAAAACAACTCTCTGCTAACTCAGCGTAACTAATTGTTTCGGGATGTGATGAATAGAAAGAGGGGAAAAAAGTGAGTTTCAGTTGCGTGAGTGGCTGCGAGCGAGTTGTCAAGTTAGCACCTAGTTGAGGTGAGACCTCCACTTGAACTTGCGTCTGGACTGAGTGACTGAGCTGGTCCATATCCCCCACCTCTTCCAACCCCAGCTCCAGCTGCTAATGGGTGTCATGTCAAGCTGTGGCTGCACACAGGTCAAAGGTTGCCGGTGCATGCCAGACGGCCAAGTTTAGGATTGCGGTAAGAAGACTGAGTGACACTGGGCATATGTGCCAATGAAGACACAGGGTATTCAACACATGCAACACTGGACAGCACACACACACACCAATACGCATACACACATGCATGCATACACATGGAAACCATATCTGGCTGCAGAAAGTCATCTTTTCCTTCGTCGCTGGCTGGCCGTTGTAGGTTCATATAGATCTAAGGGGTCTTTGAAGGCCTTTGAACTCTGCTAAATGACTTGACCTTGTGGCTTGTGGCTAAATCCATGTGTGTGTATTTGGGTGGGTTTGGGAGGTAGTGGGTGGGTGGCCTGCATGGGGTCTCATTTCTTCTTCACAGCATAGCAGGGCATTGCAGACGTTTGTGTTGACGACTGCTAAATTAAAAGCAAACTGAAGATAATGACGAATCTAAACATTACTTTTATGAAGCAGAGGGGAACGAAGAAAAAACATTTTTCTGAATCTTTCATGCTCCGTCTTTGCTGTGTTAATTGTGCTCACAATCAACTACTTTGCAGTGATTCCTTGTGTGGTATTTAGCGTGTGTATGTGTATATTTATGCTTCTGTGTGGGTGTGCACGGTGGAGCCTGTGTGTGTGTGTGTGTGTGTGTGTGTGTGTGTGTGTGTGTGTGTGTGTGTGTGTGTGTGTGTGTGTGTGTGTGTGTGTGTGTGTGTGTGTGTGTTCTGTGAACCGGAGGAACAGAAAATGTGGCTGCTTGGAGGGAGGAAGCAGCTTGGGAAATGATTTCAACAGCTCTCATAATTAGAGGAATATCATAAATTAAACTTGTGTCTGCCGTTGCGTTTGAAGAGCACTCAAAAGTAATAAATTCTGGATGGTTAACATATTTGCATTCCATTCAGCAGGCAGCGTCAGGCAGGAACAGCTGTTTTCCACGTCTTTTGGCAGCAGGAAATGCACATTGCTCACTCAAGGTGCTTTTAGACACATTGAAATGGCAGAAAAAAGAAAGTGACTTTTAACTTGAACATGAAGCTGCTGCTGCGTGACTCTGTCACTGGAAATAACTCGACGGGGAACATTGCATTAATGAAGTTCTTCAAATATAGATAGTCTTACTTTCAACCGGCCCGTTTCGGTGTTTTCAATCTGTCCGCCGCTTGGAAAAGTTGACTGTCAAGCTTTTTTGTAGTTTGCACGTGTGCACGTCTGGAGTGCTCATTTACGGTTTTATCATTACTTGATAGGTTAAATTGGCTAACTTAAGTTGTGCAGAGAGATAATGCTATATGTTTGCTGTTAATATTTCAATATGACAAATTTGGGGAAGAAAATCCTTTTTTAAGCTGATTTAAGTTTTTGACTTCTAATAATATTATTGAAATGCACATTGCTTGTTTTTGTAAATTTTACTTCATAGTTGAAATTTTGGTTTTCTTCTGCCTCATCAAATGGTACAATTTTATAGAGATGACGTCCCATTTACTGTAGGAACTCATATTTGCTGCAATTGTTAGCAATTTCACTTTTGTTATAAGATGACAAAAATGCATAACTTTGCTTTTTATGCTCAAAATAAAACGTGCACATATGTTATATGTATGAACTAGGGCTGGGTAAAATGACCTAAAATCAGTGTCACTAGTGATTGGTTGGGTTACCTTGATTACAATCAATTAGCAAATATTTAATATCATTTCATTTTGTAGCTAACTTCATAGCTAACTGAAAATTTTAGTTGCAAGTATTTGCATATTGGAAGAGCAGAGACTGTGAAATTAAATACACAGTTTAATTATATATGGTAATTTAAATATTATTTTTACATTTATTTAAGAGAAATGTAGATTTTTCCAAACATTTTAAATAATTGACATAAGCAAGTTTACATTGATTATTGGTTCTGAATGTTGGTTTCAATTATTTTTTTTATTAATTACCCAGCCCTTGTTTGAACAGTCATGGATGACATGGATGAGTTTTGCTCACAGGAGTTACAGGACTTATTTACAGCAGCTCCAATAGACATTTGTAAGTCTAAATGATGGTAAACATTAAAAACAAATGTATTCAGATCATAAGTTTAAACGTTCTTGTGAATGCAGCATCTTGCCAGGAAACTAAGATGGTCATTTTCATACATATGTGCTAAATGAGTACCTTTTTGTGACTCAGTGCTCAGATTCATGGAAAGGGGGTCTCTGTCGCCTGGTCTGCTGAAATCCAATAGGTTTAAAGTTACATGGCCATTAATCACTGCTGTGCTACACTGGCTTAATGGTTATGCACGCTGCTTGGGCGATTATCACTAAGGAGATGGGATGCGTCCCCCAGTAGTTACATTGGCTTTTTCTAACGTGGGATGGACATATTTTGGTTAGGAGCTTCGTTTTGTCTTCCCAACCATGGAAGGCAGTTTGGGAAAACAGTATGAATGTCTGTGACTTCCGCTCAAATGAGGCAAGATAAGGTTAAAGGAACAGTGCAGGTGATCGGTCTTCTTGTGTGTTTTTGTGCGTATTCATCCCAACCCCTACGCAGAGTACTATGAATAATGATTTGACTGGGGTCAGATTCCACTGCAAATGCTCACCTGTATCTGACACTAGTGGTATCGCGTAGCTGCCATTAATGTCCAATTTTCAATGAAAGCAGAAATAGAATACAGATAAAGGTAACACACCATCCAGCTTCACACCAGAACACATAATTACCCCAATGGGTTGTGGTGAGGGATCATATCCTGGCACACACTAGGGGGTCAGTGGCGATAAGCTTCAGCCCAGCTCCCAACATGGAGCATAATTACTCTATTGATAATTCAGCAGGAAAATGGTTCCAGCCAATTGCAGAGCTCCGATTTAATGGATTGGACGATGAAACGGGGAACGAATAGAAAGAAAACTGTGAGGGGGCGCGCGCGCACGTGTGTGTGTGTGTGTGTGTGTGAGGTGGGGTGGATGCATGTGGGGGCAACCAGCAAGGGCTTTTTATTAGAAATGAAAATATGTTTAGGTCATAGGGGGACCCATTTTCCCTGGAGATAATAAGGCCAATGAAATGTAAAGCAGGGGAAGAACTTGGAATGGGGTCCAACTGTGGCTGTTTATCTGTGTGTGTCCTGCATTAGCCCATTTATCCCCAGCCTCAAATTAGCTAATCATTCTCCAAGGGGAAGGACTTGGTCAGGAAATTGACATTTAGCAGCATAGGCTCACTCTATTAACTACAGTAAATTTAATTTGCTGCACACCCCAGAAGTGGGCTGTTTTCTTTGCCATCAGAGGGAGAAAGGGAAGGGAGGCTGAGAACTAGAGCGAGGGGTAGAGAAATTGTGTTTATTGCATCTGCTGCTTCTGGCCACAATTTGCTTGGCTGTAAATATAGGACTTAGGTTTGGAACAGTGCAGCTCTGCTGCATTTTTCCTCATGTTCTGCTGATTACAAACATACGCAGGCATTGTCAACACATAGATTCACTCACTCTCAGGCCTGCTTGGGCCATTGATAGATTATCTTTCCTGGAGGCCCCCTTCCCAAAAAAATGCCAGGGATTTTCAACTCTATTTTTTCCATTAGATTCTTTTCTCTCTCACTCGCCAAATTGTGGCTCCAGTAAACGTTGTGTTGAACATAAATTGTTTGTCCACCTTAGCCTCTACCTCTGAATCAGATGTGTCTGATTATTTTTGAAAATCACGATAAGAGACTGCTTTACCCATTTCAATAAGACTGAAAAAAGAACTACAGCATAACTGATCCAGATTTTCCAATAAATAAAGTGTTAGTCTACAACAGATTGAACAGTCGGGGGTGGTTGTAGCTCAGTAGGCAGAAAAGGTTGTCCTTCAGTCAGAAGGTTGTTTGTGTCATGAGTGGGGACATTCTGCACATCAGACTGGTAACAACCACAGGACTTAATTGTCACTCAAGCAGCCATGGCCATAATAGCGTTTAACTTAAACCATTAAAACAACACAATGAGAGTTATAAAATTTAATCCCCTTTGTAATTGTCATGGAATAAGGAATGTGGGCAAAAGCAGTTATTTGTTTCAGACTGCAACTGTCTCTGCTCAAAGTTAGGCATTTGTGTATCAAGTGCCCATTCAAGGAGCTGTGTTATTTTGTTTTGTTTTTATTTTTTATATTGCTTGTGTTTCTTGTATTATATGATCTTAGAATCATACAAGTAAGCGGACATGTAAATTATAATTAGCTGGATTTTTTTTTTTTGTCTATATAATGTCATACAGAAATAGCTAATTTGTGGCATTAGTGTTTTTCCCCGTCTTTTCACTGAGATCCCTTTTGGTGAGACCTTAAACTGGTAAAGTGACTCTCCAGTGATCAGCATCACCTCAGCCTAATTGATTGCAACAGTTGTCAGAGTGTTGTCTGTTAGATTGGTGACAGGTGTCTGAAGAAAATGATTAGTTTTCTGTCGGGAGAGAGACAGCTCTGGATGTCCCAAACTGCAAACTAATAAAGGGGGGAAAGCAATAAAGCTCGTGGACAGCAGGTTTGACTGTTTTTATTGACAAATCAATAAAATGATAGATGATGGAAAATAACGACATCTCAGCTCCCCCCCCCCCCACACACACACACACACACCTGCAGCGCACACATGTACCTATGACACAGAATGCACCCACACACATCTTTGTAGAGCATGTTTACATTATTAGAGTAATGTGTTGTGACACAGAAATGGGTTGATAAAATGAGCAAAGCACATTGGTGCATAAGTTACACTTTGAATTTTTTTTCCTGGTGTCTAAATCAGAGTGCTAATGTTTGTGTGTCATAGTTAACAAAGTAAATCTTCCACTGTAAATCTCTTAGATACCAGAGGGCCAGTGTCAGAATCAATACTGAGGACAGATCCTCCTCTGAGCCAGCATCTAATTGGCTCTATTTCTACTTCGTGTGTGTGTGTGTGTGTGTGTGTGTGTGTGTGTGTGTGTGTGTTAGAGAGAGAGAGAGAGAGAGAGACTGTTATGGTATATCGGTTTGTATATAACCATTATTGCGCCCATCCAATGAAGGATGAATCTGTCAGCTCTCTGGAAATTTGATCCCACAGTTTCATTTTGTCTTTTAATGAATGCAAACCTCAACAGTGTTTTTTTTTTATTTTTTTATCTTGTAACATAAAGTACCAGTTTCCACAAAGTTTACTTTACTGCGTGCAATTGACAGTAGATTTATCAATATGGTTTTGATTTCAAATCTGCCATCTGGTTTGAGAAACCTGTTTGCAAACCTTCATTGCATGCACAATGATCTTGCATGTTGACAAAAATCCAAAATGCGGAACGAAATTTGTTGTGCAAGTTTTATTATATCTTTTTTACAATCTTTAAAGGTGGAGATCTATCTTTAAAAAAGATAGATCTTTCACAATTACCTATGCTTCATTGGATCGATGAAAAGTTCTTTCCTTAGTGTGAACATTGCACTGACAATTCCCATTTCTGCTTCCTTCCACCCTTACGGCACTCGCGCATAAATGATAGATAAAAGAAATAGCCTGCTACATTTACTGAGAGTCATTCTTAAAAATATTGATTTTTGTTTTGTTTTTTTTACCTAGACTACAAATTACACAAGGCAAAACATAATTGTCATATTTAGTACCAGTCAAAAGTTTGGATACATGCACTCTTTCAGTGTTGGTGGGTTGGTGTGTGCAAACCTTTGACTGGAACTGTATTTCTAAGAAGTGCTTATCAGTTGTTATTTGTGGAGCAAACAAGAAAAAAATATATGTTACATCAGTGACTTATCAGCTGAATTCCTAATGCTCTCACCATCTTTCATTACTTCAGATCTCATTCGCGCCATCGGAGGTCTCGCAGTAGGAGCAGCAGCCACAGCCGTCGAGGAGGCCACAGTTTCAAGAGGACTCGCAGTCGCAGCAGAGAGCGTGACCGGAGCCGACGCAAGGGCCGTGAACGGGAAAGGGAGAAAGATCGAGAGAGAGGAAGAGACAGAGACAGAGAGAAGGACAGGGACAAGGACAGGAGCAAAGACAAGGCAGAGAAGGGGTAAGTAGGAAGTTTTACTTAATGAGGAAGTTCAGACCACCGGTAGACAAAATTGTATCTATGACAACACAATCTACAGTGACACAAACTGTGATGATCAGTGTTATCACAACTAAACATGCAGCTCATTGTCAGCTTGTCCATCCACCCATCCATCACTCAGTCCTTCAATCCATCAATCCGTCATTCCCTTTCTCTTTATTTCCCTCTGAAATCAAGCATGGGGCTACACAGACCTTGTAATGTGATACAGATCCCTCATGTAAAAACAACATGTCGCAGTGTAATATGAAAGATGTTAGATGACCGAGTGCCACAAGTTTGGGTTTTAAGAAATGTTTTGACCATCGAATGAGTCTTCTCTCCCTTTTGGCCCAGTTGCAATAAGTCTAGAAACAAAACAAGATCATATGCTCCTCCATTGTCTTTGTTGTCTATGCATGAAAAAAGAGCACCTTATTGAAGGAAGAATATTTGGCATCCTCAGTTGCCTGTGTGAGTCTTTTCTGTGGTTGTAATACAGACCAAGATCAGGTTTAGAGTTGCATATTGGACTTTAGCAGTGCTGCACTCCTCTCCAGATATAAGTACCTTAGAGGTCTCGCTTTGCTTCTACGAATAGAATTCAGTCCCTCCCCAACACATGCAGTGGGAGACCACTGTAATATTACTGGTACCCAGTTGTTGTCTGTCAAATCGAATAACACAGATGTATTTATCAATCCATATATACTAGGAGAGATGAAGACCAGCAGTTGTGTTGCAAGCTGAATGTGAAACAATGGCATCACTGCATCACACTAACTTATTCTGCATTGATTCAATAAAACATAAAAGTTTAAATTGATCCACAAAAAACCTCACCTCCAACTATCTTCTCACTATGTTAAGATTGCGCTTGTGCCAGTTTTAAAATCAGAACATTTTTATTATAGACCAGGTATTTAAAATACCACAGATTTCCCTTTGGCTGATTAATATAATCGATTAATATAATCGGCTTTGAAATGTAAAATGATAATCATGTTTATATTGGATTTTCTTGTTATATTGTCAAGTTTTATATTAATTAAGGTATTGACGGAATATGTGTTTTTGATGGTCTTTAACAAAGGTCGGTATTTTATAACAATACATAGTTAATGTAAGAGCATTACTTGGATAAACTGATGCGTTTCTATAACGTCAACATTAATATTTTTTATGATTATATGAAGTTTGGGCATTAAACAATAAAGCTTAAGATGTCTCTGTACAAACAGAGCATGGAGATTTACTTTAAAAGGAAAAATGTTCAGTTTATTTTAAGCTCTTACATATTGCCTTTCTTAGATCCGAATCAAGAAAACAAATAAAGCTAAATGCGAAATGTAAGGCCAGCAGACTATATCTGTTTTCTTATTAAGGCTTCAATATCCTTTAGCAATGATAGTAATCTCCATCTTTATCTCTGACCCTGCTTTAACTTGTCTTCTTGCATGAATGTTTGTTGGTTTGTGCACATGTGTGTTTGCATTCCCACCTGTGGCAGTGTTAATATATTTCAAACTGTCTATCCTGCAGTCGCCTTCCAGTTTACTTAAACCTACGAGGATTGAATAATTTTGATGCAATCATGTGCCACTGACCCACCATGTGGGTTGACTTCCATCTCTGCCATCGCATTAATGCCAACCAGTTTGTAATGTCAGGGTGTGAACTCAGGCCTTTGGGGGGTATCCTGTGGTTTCTAGCACTGCAAATTTTCAGCAGATTTTTTTGGGGGGGTTTGTAGTTTACACATTCTTTATTCAGGCTGAGATCTGGGGAATGCCGCATCCTGGTCAAAATTGTGTGCGTTATATTGTGCTCCTCAAGGTTTTTTGAGTTGTTTTTGTGATTTGGCAGGCAATGTGGAGTTTATCATGTCTGCATATTCGGAGGTATGATTCATGTTATATTATCCCCCACATCAGACTCAAGATTGTAATGAGATGGGGAACTTAAATGTTCACTAAAAATATCGCTGGTTTTACCGTTCAAACCTATGTATATACAGGCTGCAAAATCAGTTTTTTTCCTTCTTCTTGATAAATGTGGGTATTAATTAAAGTTATTTCATCATTCTAATATAGTTACTATTAAATGAGTTGTTTTATCATGTCCTAATAGTGTAATAATGACTTTAAAGACACAAATCTCAAGGAAGTTTAAAAATGGAGCGATCGAAGCCTAAATGTGCCGTCTTTCTGGTTATGGCACAATGTTTAAATGTCTGTATGGCTGTCATTATATCTTTGGACCTTGATACAAAGTCATTCTAGTCCAAAACTAAAACCTGCCTGTCATGGATTTTCTTGTTATTCTCCAGGTGTTTCCACAGGAGTGTTGGTATGTTACAAGGCCTCTTTTGGCAGAAGAAAGGATGAAACAGAGAGGTGGTTCAGGAATATGTAAAACACTGATTTTTTTTTTTTTTTTTATATATATATATAAACTCTCATCTATGAAAAGCCACTTTTTTTCTTTTTTCTTTTTTTTCTTTTTAGTCTTTGCCGTTTTTTTTTTTTTATAATGGTGATGGGGGGTAGGGGTCTGTATGAGCACCCTGATCCACACCTCCTGCTCACAAACATGTGCACATACACACACTAGAACACTCCAGCCTAATTTGCATCCAGGTTTCCTTGCTGAGTGATAGAAGGGGAGTGCAGTAGTGTGGAGCTGATGGCAGGGTGGGGTGGAGAAGAGGCTCAGGAGCTTTATAGTGTCTGTCAGGATGAAAGAGGGGCCCCTCAGAGCGGCACCCTGACACTGACTCTGTGTGTGCGCACATGTGTTTGGTGTTGTTGTCATTAAACATTTAAGACTCCTCTAGTATGACAGCAGGCAACTTGGTGCTCCAGCGGCATGTTTTCATGCAAAATTTATTGAAAAAGACGAGCTGTTGTTAAGAGATCTTGTTGCCTTTCACCAGTGGCAAAGGGTAAGTGGGTGATTGTAGGGTTCTGTCTGTGTGTGAGCGTGTGTCTGAGTATGTGTGCGTGCATGTTTTAGTCTCGTGAACATGGTCAGCAGATCAGCCTCGCTCTAAGGCATCATCTAGTTCAGTGCAGAGAAAGGACGGCTTCCCTTTAAGAATTTAAGCACCACTTGACTTTTTTTTCCATTTATGACTGTTTTCTTAACAAGAAGGTTTATTTGTTACCTATGTGGTGTTGTATATTTAAAACAAAACTAAGCTGAAGATAGTATTGATTCTGATATACAGTACGTTTGTGAAGTGGATGATATTAAAAACAAACCTAATATCTGAAAACTGAAAAACATAACTATGTGAAAGATCCATGTACAGGTATGCAAATTAATTAGCTAGAGTGCTTTAGTAATGTTGTAATATTGTAGAAATCTTTGTTCATGTCTGAAGATGAAAATGCTATGTACCTATTTCACCAGTTGTACTGATTGTACTTGCTTTGGTCTGCACTTAGATGAAAAAGAGATTGTTCTTATAATTTCCTTGTTCTAATCAGGCAAAGTAAAAAAGTTTTTGTCCATTTTTTTTCCCTCTTAAATCAAACCAGAAGAAACCACTGGTTGTGCTAACAGGAGTGCTTTTGGAGGAGCATGGACAGATATTGACATATGTTTAATTTAATGTATTGGCAGTCCTATTAGTTACAGTATACCTCAAATCGTAACACACACACACACACACACACACACACACACACACACACACACACACACACACATTTTCTGAGAGTTTTATTTTAAGAATCTTAAGAATATTTAAAACAACACAACTGAATGAAACTGTTTCATAAATGACATACATTTTAACTTGCTTAGTATGTTTTTTTTTATGATGCTATGTCATTTCAGAAATGCACATAGATGTGTCTTTTCATATTATTACAACTGTCCAATAACTCCCAGATAGGTGACTTTGTTGATCCCATAAACAGGCTAAGTGTTGTATAAACAGTTATTAAATAAAGTCTTCAATATTCAGGAAAAACTTGTGTTTCCCAAGTAGCTGTAAATGAATCAATAACGGACCAGATTTGAATCAAAATTAAATTGGAATTAGCTGAAGTGAATCAAATCAGTTCAGGAAATTAGTGGTGATACCCAGTCCTAATTATTAACCCATATTTATGGCTTGAGTCCGGATAAATAAAAAGGCTGTCTTATTGATGAAGAACAGTCAGGGCCCAGTTTTTCCAGGTATCTTTGTGTTATTATTGCACACATTCACATATATGTGCACCCCCCTTCCTCTTCTTCACCTTTGTTAAAGAATTTGTCTGCTTTAGGTGAAGTGTTCACCATTTCCTTTGAACTACTTCAGTTCACATCCTCAATCAGAGCGGTCTTTCCAATTAGGCTCAACTCCTTGTCTGTGCCAAGTCATGGGAATGCACTGATTCCATTTTACACATTTTAATGTCATTTGAGGAGGTAATGGGCACGGGCTGAGCAGCAGCGACATGGAGAGTGGTGTGGAGACTTCTCATGGCAGTGGAGAGTTGTCTTTTCCCCATGCAGTTAAAACTGGACTCAATATAATGAGCTGAGGGCTGTAGAAATAAAGTGATTGCTTACTTTTTTGTTTCAGCCCCTTTTGATGTCTCTCTTTGTCTTACAGAAAATCATTAAGGAGGTTTTTTTTTTTTTCCTGCTTGAGAGACGTAAAACCTATCCAGCACCTAAAATTTAAACAAAACAATTTATATATTTCTGTTTGTGTGGTGCTCTTGCTGATCGAGGTATTCTCACTAACCCGCTCATTACCATCTTTTTTCTGTGAATATGATTGTTTAGTAATTCCTCTCATCACTGCATTTTCCCTCTAACAACCTAATCAAAGTCCAGCCTCACCACAGGCCTCAGTTTAGTTAGCTTTGCTCCATCGCTCAGCTTTGACCTCTGGATGCCTACATGCTATGGGGCAGAAAGAAAATAATACACAACCCTGTACATAAACACACACGCACACAAGTCTGAGGAAGTGATTGCCTGCTTCTTTGCCTCTGTTGAACATCTATCAGCTCATTAGTTTTGATAATACACTGAGAAAGCAAGTGTGTTTTTTGTGTGTTTGTGCGTATGTAGCTCCTGCCTGCGGCATCCTCTCAGCCTGCTGGGAATGTGTGTATGGGTGGTGTGGACAGGACCACTGGCTGCTGTGTGTGCAGTGTTGTGTGCATTTGTCTGCAGGACTTTAGGCTGTGTCTGGCTCTGGGAGCGAGTCTAGGGAGGTAAGAGAGACTTCAAACACCGTCCTCGGAAGGTTAGGATACACTCGCATTGACTTAAATCAATGAGTTGGAAGTATGAGTGTGTTTTTTTTTTTCTTGTGTGTGTGTGTCTGTCAAAAGAGGGTAGGCTGGTGGCCAGGAGCAAGAGGAGATGTGGTTGAGGCTGCAGCGGGGGTGGGTATGCATGAAGTTTGGGCATGGGGGGGCTGGGCGGTTGGAATAGGAGTGATGCCTACATGCCAAGGGTGGACAGTATTCACACATACACACACACACTCAGGTCCCAGTAGGCTATCACATGCAATCACTGAAAGGTGCAGCTGTGGTGTTTCTTGGCACATGGCTGAATGCAGTCATTAAAAGTGTTTTTGTTTCTCCCTCTAACAAAAATAAGCTGAAATTGCACAGAGAACAAATTGGGATTGTATGGTAATCTTAACCTTCATTAGCGGTCATCACATGGTTGTTTAAAAATGTGTACAAACATAAAAATTTTTAGCTTTATTAATAATTTTATGAACAAATAAATGATTTTAATTATTTAAATTACTTTGCTCTGCTTTTGTATTTAAAGTACTTTTTAAAAAAAAAGTTTGATTTGACTAGAAGTTTAAATTAAACTCGTTTTTGAATCTAGGTTAATTTTTTTTATTGCTAATCTTATACTGGGGGTACTAATATTTTTAGTGTCAGATCCACTGAAATAAGTGGCAAAAGATTGCCTCAACAGTTTAAGTTACAATGATTCGCTTTGCTTTGTGCTGTATCTGTAAAGACCGAGTAGATAAGTTAGGACCGGTTTTTCTATGAGAGGTGGAGAATTTTATCTTTGACTGGATATTTGATCTTAATTAAACCATCAATCCTGAAAGTCCAGGGTATGATGCACACTGATTGAAGTTCTTTTCTGAAATTAAAAGATATTTCTTCTTCTTCTTTTATTTATTTATTTATTTATTTTTTTGTTTTTTTAAAAAAATTTTTTTAAAACAATTTTAACAAATTAAACAGCAGGTAATGAATATTGTTTGTCCTTTTGGACAAACAATATTCGGAGCCTGCTACAGCCAAGTAGAATTTAAACAAAAAAAGGGGACATACATGTGCAGAATTTAACTTAGGTTTTGCTACTTTGGTTTCCTGAACAAAAGATTTTCTGCTAAGCGTGAATAATATACTCAACTGAATACAAAACTGGAATACCTTGAGATGTTTATTACACTAAATGTTGGTAGCAACATTATGCTACCAACATCTTTTGGTAGCATAAAGCATGAGAAAAGAGAAGAGATGGAAATGACAGCAGACAGCTTTTTTGTCATCTTGACAGTATGTGTGAGGAAAATCTGGCCACTCATAATCACAGGAGAGACACTCTGAGAGAGCGATAGAGAGCTGTGACAATCCACTTACAGCGCTCTGTAATCTGTTTAACCATTTAGCAAGTTGTTAAGGGAGAATGCAAACACTCACACACAAGGAAAAAAAACCACACTAGATGCCCTGCAGGTTTTAGTAGTTCACAAGAGAGTTTGCTTCCCGAACTCAGTAGCGATTCAGTGCAGTTGCACATTTAGAGCAGTGTGTGTGTGTCCATTTGTTTGCATGTTGATGTGTTTGAGACTTGCTGTAGGCACTGAGAGAAGCCAGGCCTGGAGCGTGATGACAGAGACCAGACCCAGCCAAATAGAAGATCCCCCCCAATCCAATTACCCTGCTCCTCTTTTTTTTTTCTCCCTCGACTGTTCTTTCTTTGCCTCCTCTCCTCTTTTTACAACCCCGTCTTAGCAGGTGCGAGTGATGGCAGTCGTGGCTGCTGTTGAAGTGGCTGGCTGCTCTGCTTTATGGATCAGAAGAGGATGCAGGCAGGATTATAAGCAGCAGGTTATGAGCAGCAAACATGACAGGCCAGCTCTGATTTAGAAGGGTTATGTAAATGTGATTGTCGACAAAATATGTTTTTCTGCCGTCAGTATTTTCCCCCCTCTCTATCTCTCTGGAAGTGCAAGGTAGTTTGTTTGGTTGGGAGGAAGCAGAGTGGTGTTGAAGGCAAGGAGGGAAGCTAAAAGAGAGTATGGTTATGAAGAATGATGTGTAAAAGAGACAAACTGTTAATGTTTAATTTTCTCCAGACTCCAGTGCTTATTCATCAGCACCCGGGGGGCAAGAGAAGATCTTGACTGAAGTCTTTATGAGAAAGACTTAGTGTAAGAAGATATTACAGAAAGATATGTTCCTTTTTGTTAAGGGAAAACAGACAGTGCATAAGATGGAGAAAGAGTTTCCGGTTAGCAGAGTACCCCTTATCATACATTTGACCTGTACTGTGCAGAGCCAGAAATACAGCCGTGTAGATCTTGCCTAATGGCATTGATCATTACAAGAATACCTCTGCTAGACTGGGTAAACAGCATTCAGGCATACAATTAAGTACCATAGTGCAGTTGTGAAAGTAAATATTGCCTGAGAGGCACGTATAACAATCATCCTCAGTGGAGGTTTGAAATTGACTGCCATTTTTCAGGGGTATTTTCTTTTACACATAAATGAGCCGAAACAAAGGATTAATGTGTGTGTTCAGCAGTCACAAATGGGTGTGTGCTTGAATGTGATGACTGAGCGATCGTCGTGCTTATTTGTGTCACTACTAAAACTGGACATCTAACACAGCTTATAATGAACATTGACAAGTAGAAGGAAAGTTCCTGCCCATTTAGTCTGCCACTTTTCCAACCTAAGTTTAGATCTCTGGGCCGATGATTAATTCATTTGTACTAATGTCTTGCTCTCCTTCACTCTCATCTGCCGTCTTGCTCTGGCACTAGTCCCTCAAGTTCTTCAATAAAGTTACTCCACCTTGTGTCTTACTTCTTCTCTATGGCACACATACACACACAGCTGTCTTTTTTTTTTTTTTCTTTCCACCGTCCACTTTTTTTTTTTTTTGCCAGTAGGGCTTATGCAGCCCTTTTGTGATATATTAGCTTCATTTGAGGTAGGGTTTCACAGTGAAGTCATTTTAGATTCAAGAAATGTCTTCCATTACCAGCATACACCAGTGTAGTATATCGACTTTTTCTAAAGTGGTGATACCAGTAGGGTGGTGTAAAAGTGATGCAGAAAAGGACTGTATGTTGTAGATTATGTTGATGAGCTGTAAACTCCGATAAAAACCGAAGAAAACTGAACATTGCAGATATTACTATCTTATGGTAGAAATTAAAGTATTCAGGTCAATTCAGCTGTGTTTCTATAGTGCCACTTCACAACAATGTTGTCTCAGAGCACTTTACAGACACATCAATTCAAGCCAATTCATAAATAGCCTAGCTAATAGAAACCAACTGATTGCATCAAATCGTGATTTTGATCCAATCCTGAGCATGCATAAGGCAAAAGTGGGAAGGAAAACTCCCTTTTAAAAGGAAGACAAAACTTCCATCAGAACTCGGCTCAGGGAGGGCAGCAATCTGCCTAGACTGTTTGGGGGGGAGAGGACAGGAAAAACAGATCAACATGCACTGCAGCTTTTATTCAAGAAGACCTGCGGAAAAAGGATGCAATGAGTGTCATTTGCTGAGATTTTTAAAGTAAGCTTTAAAGTAATCTTTAACTATGTTTAGTGTTTTAAAAGCTTGTAATTTTGAATGAAAATAAACGATTTATGTTCCATAACTTTAATGGTATAATGCTAAAGTTCCAGCATTAAAGGTGAACATCGAGGTGTTACAGTACTGACGTAACAAGAATAATTAAACGAAATCCTTTAAGCGTTGTTGTGTTATTGAGACATGCTATATCATGTACCCTGGATCGGTATACTGGATGTAAGAAAAAGCTGGAGTACATTGTGTGTGTTTAAGAAAAAAAAAAAAAAGTTTAGTGCATACTTATTTTCCACTGGGGCTCATTAATTAGTAAAGGAGAACCTTTATTATAATGCCAAAAGATTACATTTTACTCATAGAAGATGACAATTAATGTGGACCACTAGCAGCTCTAGCTCAAACACACATAGTCATACCAGGCTGTTCATTAGGTTTGAAAATCAACTGTTTTTATGCTTTCACCAGGTCATTTATTTCACTTCTGTTCTTCATTTCTGCATCAACACATGTTTTATCTTTCTGTTCCTTCAGTACTTCAGTGCAAGTCAGCCTTTCTCTTCCTTTTTCCCTCATCCTTTTATCACTTAGCTCTGCCTCTCCATTTCTGCCTTTCTGTGCCCAGCTCTGACGCCACGGAAACTATGCACAGTGTGTATAAATATCGTGGGCACTGCTGTCTAATCAACAGAACAAAAAATTAAACTTCTTTTCCCCACATACACACTCAATGATGAAGACCAACAGAAATCTGTCAGCACAGAGCTCTGCTCGGAAAATGTTTTTAGGGGAAAATGGTGGGGTATTTCAGGGAATGAAACAGAGTAGCAAATCATCTTGTTAAATTTTCAAACAGAAATGAATCAGATTGAATAATGCAGTTGTAGCCAATGTTATGGCGCACACATTTGGTGTGTATACATAAGCCATAATTATAGTATGTTAAGTATGTGTTTGAGAAAGTTTATATTTGACCATACAGGATGTTTAAATCTGTAATGAGTGTAACGTTCAGTATAGAAAGGCAACGGAGTAAAAATTGTTGTTGTTTTTTTTTTTTTCCAAAGTTTTAATACATTTCTGCAATTCTTTTGTCTGGTTTATCCAAAGTGTTTTTCCTAAAATCTTTCAGTACATTTTGGTAGGAGTTATGTTTTTTTAAGTCACATATTTTTTTTGTAAATGAGACAAGAATCACAGCAGAGTTTCAGCGTCTCACTCAGAAAGTTTTGCAAACACTACTTCAACACAAAGCCCTCAAGCTGAGTTTTATTTATTTGCATGCGAGCTGTAGTTAACCACTCTGTTTTTTGGTATCTTTGTGTGTATATTACTCCTAGGGTGCTCGTTTGTCAGTTTGCATTGGTATGGGAACTGGGCCTGTGCACCTTTTGTTCAGTTTTCCTCGAAGTCTACAAACAGACAGATAGGCGTACACACACACAAGCACACATTCACACACAATCACGCCTGACATCTCTCCCTCTAGGCCAAACTGCAAAAGTGCTTGGGGCCATGTTGTTTTGTTTTCTGACGGACAGACAGCAAGAGAGGGAAAAAAGACAGACTTACCCTGGCCAGCGATTATGCCTGTTTGACACCACAGACATAGAAGGGAGGGGAAAAAAATGAAGAGACGGGCAAAAAAAAAAGGGGGGGGGGCACAGGAGAAAACAGTGTGTAGATGATATGAATAACAATATATGTGGTGTGTCTCCCCGGACCTTGATAACCTGCAGACCAGAGCCTGGTGCCTGTGACAGGCTGGTCTTTGTGGCCACTTTATCCCGCCTGTACACTTGTAAGGTAGAGCCAGGATAATCGCACCTAATCTAATTAAGGCTAAAGAGGGCCATGACTGAGGCTGGCCAGGAACAGACCGGGCACCCAACACACACACACCAAAAAATGAAGCTCAGCAGTGAAATCCTGTTTGCATCAGAAAAAATAAGGTTGTCATATTGATTATGCAGATGAGGAACTAACGGGGACTAACTGCCTCCCGGGCCAGCCGGCTACAGCTGACACAGGCTAAAGAGAGGGATACAGGGAGGAAGAGGGGATTAGAACAGGTTTAGCTGTTTTCTTTCTACCACTTTGCATGTACCACTTTTAGGTTTAGACCAGGGTTGTCCCTGATGCTGGTTTTTCATCTGGTAAAGAGACTGATGGCAAGGATCGGAGGGTGGTGGGGGGCTTGGGGGATAATAAGTCAACTTGTTTAAACTAAAGAGGTTAACAATATACATGCACAACCAAATGCCATGCAGACTTTGAAAGGCTTGACATGACTAAAATAAAGAGATGAAGTCCGTTTTTGTTGGGTTTTTTTTTTGTTTTTTTACAAAATGAGCATAAACAGTTATTTTTATGTTTATCCAATCAGTTGATTTATTGAAAAATCATATCTTTTACATTTCTTGATTTAACTGCAAAATATAAAATGGAAATCAATAAAACTCAAACAGTGAATGGTCTGCCTTTATAGGTGTTGAATGATGTTCAGCGATCAACATTTTCACCACACTGATTCATCACTCACTGCTTGGCTACAAACAGGCTCGTAACAACATGTTGATACATGGCTATTAATAACTTGTCTTCAGGTTTGTGTGTGTGCACGTATCATGTGTGCTGCCAGTCAGAAGCCAGATTGCTATTTCCCCCGCTTTGCCCCAATAGAAAGGCCTGGGTATTCTCTGGATGAGGGTGTGATGTACAATTGAAGGGCAGGATTGAAACTGATTACCTTGTTAACTCCTGGCACCCACTGGCAGCTTGAAATAGACCTGAGCACCAGGGCCTGATTTGCAAATGAATTACCCCATCGCCCGACCCTCCCCTTCCCTTCCATTCCCCCGTCTTCCTCCCTCTCTTGCGTTCTTTTTCTTTTTTCTTTTTTTGTCTGTGTGTCCATTCGGTGCCAAGATCATCTTTTTATATTGTGCCATGACAGATGCTGTTCCGGGCTGCCATTGTTCCCCATCAGTTTTCAGGGGCCGTGAGGAGAGCCAAAAGATTTCCACATGTGATTTTAACACAAGCGTCCCTCCTGCCGTAAAGCACAGTGCTTCATTCTTTGTGTACCAATACTGCAATCTACATAGTTTGGAGCAGGCAGAAATGTTGGGGAGTGTCATTGTCTAAGTCTCAATAACGGGGAGGTATTTCTCTGATTAGGAGAGGTTATAATTGGAAGGTATGAAAAGGACCGCTAGCTATTGAAGAAAACCACAGGGAAATTGATTGCTCTCTGTGTCTCCCTTTTGCTTTTTCCCTCTCTGTCTTTGTCCTGCTCTCCGTCTATGTTACACACTAAAATTAAGTCAATTTTCTTTAAAACTTGGCCCTAACATTCAGTTCCTGTCAGCACACGGCTGGTGTGTATAAGCAGGGAAGAGGGAGAATATGATTTCTCTAAAGGGAGACATGATTAATCTTGGTTTGTTCTACAACTGTGTCTTTTCGGGTTTTTTCCCATCTTAAAATGAGTTATAGATGATTACCTACAAATGCATAATATATTTCATTTTCAGCTGCAACTTAAATACATCCCTGCCTATTTGTGTCTAAGTAAGAAACACTTTCTTTCCGCATTATTTAATTGTTGATTAAACGGTTAAATGCAAGAGTCAGAATAATGATATTTTAGTTGAAAAAGTTTGCTGAGTAGGTCACGTCTTTTAGGCCAATATTTATAATTAGAGGAATTTGATACGTATTAGATATATGTGTAAGTGTGTGCAGCACCCGTACTATCAAAATTCAATATAACAATGTTTTTTTTTATTAAAGTATAATACTTTGCATATTACCATTAAACTTGGAAAGTGTATTTATCTTAAAATGCATGTAAAAAAAAATGATGTGCTGTTTGTACGGATAATATCAGTGACATAAAAAGATATGTTAATACAGTATTGTTGATATTTAGGTGGCTGATATGGTCCGTATGTGAACAGGTGTGTACTTCTGTTTCAGACAGCAGAAGGAACAGCCATAAATCAGCTTCTTCTGCTCTTATTCTTTCTCTGCGCTGGTTGTGTTTTTTATATTGACTGCACTTCATTCTTCCTCAGAAAAACAAAGTCCTGAATTTGTTAGCCCCTTTTTAATGGACTGCCTCTCTCTACCATTTTGGGATTATGCTAAAGTAAAGCCCCCTCCACTGGAAAGAGGGGCCGCTTGTACACTCCCAAATGTATGCCTGCATGTGTGTGTGCACGTGTGTGCGCATGTTGAATTACATAGAAAGCTCAGACCGATAAGTTTGTGTTTTGTTCCCTCTTATGTGTTCTGTATGGAAGAGTGACAGCCCCAGACTTACCCCTGCATTATCCCTTCCTGTTAGAGAGTGAGTGTGTGTTTGTGTGTGTCCCTCCAACCTCCTCTTAGCTGTATAAAACCTTGAGAGGTAGCTCTGATAGCACATACAAGAACACAATTTCAATTTCAATTGGCAGCACTGTTAAAAAGGGGCTAAGGAGATGGCAATCGGGCCTGAGGGAAAGCTGCGCTTCGTTATTGTGTGCGTGTGTGTGTGTGTGTGTGTGTGTGTGTGTGTACGCGTGTATGTGTTTCCCTGTCCCTGTTCTTCAATTGCTCAATATCAAGCTTTTGCCTTCTAATAGTTAAACAGGCAGATGTCACTGATGTGGACTGTGTATTTGTGCATTGTGTGTTCTGGTTGAGAGCACGCGCGTGTGTGTGTGTGTGTGTGTGTGTGTGTGTGTGTGTGTGTCTGTCTCCATCACACTGACTCTTTAATAAATAGGCCTGCCATTCTATCAGCAGTCAAACAACATATGAATGCTCAATGACACGCTTGACAAGGCATGCAACTGTGGCAAATAGGATGCAAACACACACACACATACACAAGTGCACACACACACTCTTTTCAGTGATGTCTCTTTTATAGTGTTGCAGTGTCCTGTCGTCCTTCTCTGCTTCTCTCTGGTTCTCTCCTCACTATCTGTGACTGACATCAGGGCTGTAAGGCTCCTGAAAGCTGACTGTTATTTTTCTAGCAACGGCATAGAAAAGAAAAAAAATCCAACAAAAAAAAAACAACAAACAAACAAATGAACAAACAAACACAAAGAAAAAACATAGGTGCAGTTAAAGGAAAATGCTGCATAGTACTGGTGTTTTTGTAAAAGAAGCATCTCTTGGAAAAACCTGAATGTAATCTGATACAGCTGAATGCGAGATGCACACTCATTAATATTTAATACATTCCCACAACAACTTTAAAAGAATGAAACTGACTCACATCTGTTTTGTTGACAAAGTTCTCTTATTGTCAGCTAATCTGTCCTGATGCTGCGGTTTCCTCTCTATTATTAACTGAACTTTGCTGTTCTAATGTTAAGCAGAAAAGTTAATAAATTGGTTGCAATGGTTTAAAAAATAAAACATGTTTAACATAGTTAATGAAAAAGATGGTTCTTTCATAGAAAATAAAAAGCTTTACTGATAACTGAAAAGTAATTCTTTGTGGGAGTGAAGTTGTGTTTCAATAAACTGTCGCATGGTGTAATGTACATTTATTCTAATAGGACAATTAAGAAATAAATAAAACCCCTTGCCAGGTAATTTTGGGAACTGCATGGCCTTTTTAAGTAGTGATGAGGCTCAAAATGTGAATTTCCACATGAATGAAATGTAATTTTTTTTTTCTTTATTGATTACTCTGCTCATACTGCCCCATTACTAAAAATATGACCTCTAAGTTGATACAGTTACCAACCAAATGTGTTACTACAGCATGTAGTTTATAAAGCAGGTTTTAAAAGCAACCTCTGTTCATCAAAGTGCTGTACAAAACAAAGCAGATAAAATCCCAAAGCCATCATTAAGATAAGATAAAATGAACCAATATATCTAATAAAACAAAATACAAGAATTAAACAACAATCGATTTAATTAAATACATTAAATAAAACAAAACATAGGAACATAAACATATTAAGTTAAGCAGAAGCAGAAATTAAGTAGAAGTCAGCCCACTAAAGGGTGCGTGGTGTTGCATGGTAAAAGTGTCCATTAGTGGACAGTGAAAGGGTTAAAGCTTTCACTTTCAGGACAGCAGGTCTGAGAGGTAATGCATGGTTGATGAGTGCCGGGCTAATGGGCAGCTCTGTTAGCTGGAAATCAAATGACTGCCTCTGCATTTTAAGTCCCTCTGTCGCCTCTATTGACTGACTAAAGATATTCATCTCAGCTGTGTCAAGGGGTGGGGGGGGAGAAGACGAGGTGGTTCAACTAAAGAGAGGAAGAGAAAGAAAAAGCGAGAGGGTGAGGGGAAGGAGGGGAGGATGTCTTAGAAGAACCTGAAGACCTAATGCAATTATTAGAAACTTGACCACAAATGACAACTCATCTGGTGCTGGCTCTGTAATTAATTGTCTGCTATCAGGAGTGCAGAGGGTTGCGCAGGTGAGGGGTGGGGTGAGAGTGAGAGAGGGACAGGGACAGGAGAAGGAGAGGCAGGCTGGTGATTGGGAGAAGGCAAAATCACAGGCAAGGAAAGACATGGAACAAGATGAGGTAAGATGAGGCAACAGTTTAAAGATCATTATTAAAGAGCAAGAGACAAAAAAAGGGTTTGGACGTCATAAATTTAAACATGTACTGTGAGTGATGGAGCCAAAAAGACATCAGTGAAGAGTGCACAAGAAAAAATAGGAGTGATTCAAAGAATAAGTGCAAAGGGGAAAAAAAAGCCAGAATAAGAAAGCAGCAGAGTGTAGACTGTGATGGATCCAGCAACCATGTTAAATTGGTCTGTATTGACCTTGCCAGGGCTCACTTTAACACTCACACTTGTTTGTCCAGTTTTACTTAATTGACCACAGATAACTAATTACTGTTTCCTGGAACAACAATCCATTACTCTCTGTCTCCGGCCTCTCTTGCCCACTTGCCATTCTCTGTCAGGCTCTCTGTCTTCCTGGCTTGTAGCTCTTTGGAAAGAAAAAGACAGAAAGCATGGAACACAAGATAGAGTCTGAAATTTAATCATACAGATTCCCCCTTCAAGAACTCTCTTCCAAGAATGCCGTCTGGTCATGCCTGACCACCACTGGATTAGAAAACTTTGCAAAGTGAAATGTCACCTTTTAAAGATCATTTAAAGATCATAACTTCTTCCACTCTGCCATGCATGCATTCAGTTGGACCATGTCTGTTACATGCAGCATGTGCAGCTTTAAGGAGATATTCTTTTAATCCCTGGAAGTCTTAAAACTTTTAGAAAGTTACATCTTGCTGCATTTTAATTTCTCCTACCAAATGCTAATTTTATGGAGCAGAATGACTCTTAATTGTGGAAATGCGAGATTTTGACACTGTCCATCCAAGTGTGTCATGTCACTGCTTTGTTTGTACCATGTGCTGGCAGATTAACCGTTTTCACATACAAGCACTGGGAAAGTTCAAGAGAATAGGAACTAAAGTTAAACACCACGATTTTATCAACATATGTGATAAAAGCATGATTGTACAGGTTACAGTTGAAAATCTGCAGGTGTCTAAGTTTGTTTGTTGTTTGGTCTGTTTTGCACAGTTTATTAAGACAAAGCCATACTTCTTGCTATGAGTGAAACGATTCCCTTGTTTTGTTCTAAAAACCAGTTTGGACCTTGGAGGAATAACCCCAAAATAACCACAAAACCTTCAAATTTAAGCTGTATCCGTTGTCAGTAACTTCAGCAAACATGTAAAGAGCATCACCGATTCACTAAATTATATATTAATTCAGGATGAATATGATAGGTTTCTTATGTACCATGAATTCAGACTTGATAGAGGTTTAACTGCGATCATGTGACTGCCACGCCTTCCCAGCATGCCAAGTCTGTCTCAGTATGTCACAAATCACAGTGTGTCAGCTTCATCCTTGTCTTTCCATGTCTGCACTTCATCTCCGTTTTCCATGCCCCCCCCCCCCCCACCCCCGTCCTCCTCTCTCTTGCTGTGTGCTGGAGCTATAATGTGCTCCTGTGGTTGTAGTAAGCAGGCCATAGTGTCTCTGAGGCCTTGTGCTACACCACCATTACTATCTGGCCTGCTTCCACTACAAATTGGATGAACAGGCACTGACACATTTTCAATATTATTACATTAAACCAAGTGGATTTTGATTGATAACCTAATATTGGCCTAATGCAAAACATCAATCATGGCAAGTATATTAATTATTTAATATTGTGGCGTAATTCAAAAATCGATGCTGGCTGTGCGTTGAAGGCACAGCGTATGGAGCGAGGGATGGAAAAGAGAAATGAGAGAAAAGGAAAAGTCAGTCCCTGAAGACCTCAGCAGATATGATGTTTTGAGAAGAGAGATGAGGATGTAAAATGGTGTGCCTGTTGGGGTGTGTGTGTGTGTGTGTGTGTGTGTGTGTGTGTGTGTGCGTGTGCGTGTGTGTGTGTGTGTGTGTGTGTCAGCTTTGCGTGTCTAATGGATCGAGCAATCCCCTCAGCCCTGGTGCGGACAGCGCTGGACAGCTTGCCCTTGATGCCATGACAACAGATGAAAGAACAGGACATTAAATGGATGTGAAGAGCTTAATAAAGGTTGTATTGGAAAAAACAAAAGAGAAAAAAAAAGATGTGGTTATAAAAAGGAGTGTGAGGGATGAGATGAGAAGAGGAAAAAAAAGAAAGGAAATGAGTGGAGGAGGAGGGATCGAGCGCTGCGTCTCCCCTGTGTTAGATTGTTTCTCACTAATTGCGCTTCATTAGCGGATTACACACACTGTCACCACGGTAACAAATGTCTTGCTGTCTGGTAGCCGGGCGCCCGTCATGTATAATGAATGTGGCGGGGTGTTTGTCAAAATGTAATGTAATTACAGCTTGATGAAGTTTGCCTTAAGTGGTTGACTTGTCTGCATGTGGCTCATTGATGGAGCACCGAGTAAACAAGAAAACATCACTTTATGACTTTATTTAGTAGTTTTTAAACTTTTAAAAATGTATTTGTGTTTGCTAGTTCTGCCAATCCATGCTATTATTTATAGAGCTTAATAATGTCGGAATGGCATAGGTCTGTGGTCATACTGAGTATGCGACATGGACTGATGGATGGTTGGATGGATAGATGGATGCATGGAGGAAAGAAGGGAGAGGAAGTTGGAAAGTGGGATGGATTAGACAGTATGTAATTTTAGAGATGGTGTAGATTTACACTGTGATGCTGCTGGCTGCATTAGCTACTGAAGCCTGTCGATAACCCTTTTCCCTCTCAGCACACACACACACACACACACACACACACGCACACACACATGCACACGCACGCACGCAAGCACACCCTGAAACGCCACAGCCTGGGTGGAGTTGTCAGTAATGGAGGCCAGAGTTGGACGAGGGGTGTTGGGATCGGAGACGGGGGCTGTTTGTGTTCTCTTGATCTTTTGATTTCCACTGCTGCAAATTTGAAATGTGCCAAAATTGCATCTATTATTTACTGCCAATTTGCTCTTTTTAAAGCAGACTGCTCCCCACTCCTCCTCCACTTCCTCGGCTTACCGTTCTGCTGTTGCCACCCTCATAATCATACACACATTTTTTATTAATTCACAGATAATAAGCTCCTGGTTCTGTCTTTGTAGTTGGAAATTATCATTATGACTGCCAGCAGTGTGGCGACGATATTAGTTAACCTCAGTCTGGGTTTGATGCAAAAGCATGAATATGCACACAGCATCTCAGTCTGAAAGGTTAACAATTAGGATGAATTCTCAAATTTGTTTAATTTCCTTTTGATTAACTCAAACTTCTTTGATATCATCTATATCTTTTCCACTGATTAATCTTATTATGATTTTTCTAATTATCACAGATACTGCATAATTATCAGGTAGACCTGAAATGTGCAGCTGATCACTCAACAAATAGTAAAAATACACAGCTAAATTTCACTATTTGTTAAACATTCAAGATTTTTTTTTAACTAAAGGGAAAACAGCAGAAAGCAAAAGAAAGGAAATCGGTGCTTCAATTTGCTGTAAATTAGATTCTTTTCCCCTGATGTTACTCATCTGACATAAACATAGCATTTCTCGCTATATATTGACATGTAATGATGCTGAATTGAATGAGTTAATCAGTAAAATGTGTGAAGTCATTATTGATAAGAAAAAAACTTTATTATAGTTCTAACCAGTTGGATCCATAATCCTGTTAGCTTGTGTTTTATTTAAATGTGTTTTACTCACATCAAAAAGTACTCTTATTAGAGTTTTTTTTTAGATGTGTTTATTAATCTGTGTGTGTGTGTGTGTGCATGCATGTTTATGTGCACGCCACAAAAATGTTTTTAAGTAAGTTTTTTTTTTTTTTTTTGTCGGCACTTTATTTACAGTGCGGGAAATGTGTTGTTGTGTTTCAGGGACGTCGGAAACATCAAAGGCAGATTAGAACATCTGGTAAGTTCTTTGTCATACTCACGCACGTATGCAGACACACGTACACACACACACACACACACATGTACACACACACACACACACACACATGTACACACACACACACACACACACACACACACACACACACACTTTGATATCTGCATTCTTAATGAAACCTCTGCAATTGCAGCTGACTACCTGCAGCCAACAGGCAGGGAGGGAGAAATAGAGAAAATGGGGATAGATAGAGAATTGCACCTCCCTGAGGATATGGTCCAGCTTTCATATTAGCACTGAATTTATCATCAATTCTGCCAAAATACACGCCCTCGTTTTAACTGGTAGCTGTGCGTTTCTGTGTGGTTTTGCATAGGTTTGCATGTTGTTGCACGAAAGGAAAGTTTTCTTTTCTTTTTTTTGTTTTTTCTTCTCATAACCCAGACACAGACTCCCTGTCTCGTTTTCACCATCGCTCCTTCTGTCAGCATGGGGCCTTTCTCCAGTCTTCTTCTGTCCATGAATCCAGGACCTGCTGGAAACACTCTCCTGGGACGGCCCTGAAAATTTAATGACCAACGTTTCCTGGGTTCCTTTTGCTACTTGCTTTAATATGGGGTCACAGCACTGAGCAACAAAGTGAAAAGGTTCCCTCTACTCTTTTTGGGTGGGAAGAAAGGGAGGTTTGATGTGCCCCATATTCCAAGGGATGAATTATAGACAGGGGTCAGTGAGGTTCCCAGCTCTCTGTGGATGTCACTCACCCTCCCCTCCCTTGCCTCCCTGCATATTAAACTGCAGCTCCCAGCACCCTACGCAAATGACCCCCACCCTGCCACGCGTTACACAAATGACCCTGAATATGCCACATAAATGAGTGACCTCGAAATTCAGTTCTCAGTAGTTCTTCTCTGTGAGCAGCAGATCTCATAAAGTTGAATTCAGATTTCAAGATAAACGAGTTGCAGATTTTCTCCTCATCTTTCCCAACTTTGATTTAATATTTTAAGTGTTTTATGAAATGTGCAGATGTTTCAAAGTTAAAACATTCAAAGTATATTTTAAAACATAAATATAGCTCTGGTATACTGTAGGCTTGAAAATGTCCAGGGGTGGGTCTACAGGTGTGATTGATGTTCTCCTCCATAAAATGTTTGAATTATTCAACAGAATGTTAGATGCATAAACAGAATTAATCAATATATGTATGGGCAGTTATATTCAGGCAAACATTCTGATCGCCCGTATGTCATGCTGAGATGAGTCTTCCTTCTATGTATGTGGAAGAATGCAAACTAATTTGGGTAAGGCAGAATCAGTCTGGGTCACATTACAGTTCAGTCGTGTAGACAGAGGGACAAAAACTACTCTCAACACATACCTCAACATACTTCAGCTCTCTCTGGAGAAGATGCATTTTATTTTACTCATAATTAGCTGTAGAGAAGAAAAGCAGATCAAGGTAGACCGAACTAGTTATACATGAAAATAGACTGACAGGGACTGACTGGTGTTGTGCATGTGGGTGGTAATGCTGTTTTTTTTTTTTGTTTTTTTTTTTTTGGTAGGTCTGAGGTGAAAACTTGCACACTAACTGCACTGGGTATCCTCACAGAGACCCTTTATGATTAGATTTAATTATTAGTTGCTGATGTGACTTCATCCTCATCAGCATTACTCTGGATTTAAAAAGTACACATTTACATAAGCAAAAGACACAAATACACAAACACACATGTATCTATTTACCAGCACATTTTTTGTATGTATGTCTCAGGGAATTTGAATCTTTGAATACTGAGTGTTTGAATTTATGGGTGTGTTTATGCTTATAGGGAGATTGCACCCCAGTAGGCAGCTGCCTGGGGAGTGCAAGACTCTGATTACGATTCGGGACAGAGAACTGTAAATAATGCAGCTCATCTCCCTCTGAGGTAGCGGCGCGGGGCTGTTTGAATGGTGTTTCTCTAAATATCCCACATACTCACATCTCTGTAGATTTCTAAACAAGCATTTATGGCTCTCTTTTGATCTACTGTTCTTCAGATTGGTGCATCAACCATATTGGCACTGATGGTAGTGTCACCAGGTAACGACACATTATCCTGTTAAGATGCCTTGAACCAGCCTTCTTTCTTTTCAGAAATGGCTATTTTCTCACAATATTACTTAAAATAAATGCTTGAAGTATTGTTTGAAATCATTTTCAGCTTCAGTTTGTATTATTCTTTTTGATGTGTTGTAATGAACACTAACATTACTCTCTGTTAAGTTTACCTGAAGAGTGACTGACTGGTGAAGTAATTAGGTAAACAATTAAGATCTGTGTGGTCCGGGGTTTGTTTTATTGTTTGTTTTGTTTTCATATTTCACCAGATTGACTGAATGTGATCAGTAGCAATAAAGAGAGAAACGCTGAAGTTAATTGCTCCCAGTGCTCGACGTTATTTTCTGCTTTTGTACTTGCATGCGCACACACTTGAATACACACAACACAAGCAACACCCAAGTTTAGTTTCTAGCTCTGGGAAAAATGGTTCGGTACCATGGAAGAGGTGGCCTACAGCTGCTAATCAGTCCAGATGCACGGCTTTTCAGAGCGAAGTAGAAGAAAGCCAGCAGCTCAATCAATACATGAGGAATCAGACTCATCAGGATTGCTGGCTCAATCAGCAGCCGTAGCCAGCGTTCTACCATGCACAATGCCTGAGGAAGGATGAAAGTAGAAGGCAGAGTAGAGTAAGGAGGGGGTATGTGTTTGGTCTTGGGGGGGTTTGTTGAATGGTGATGTGGAGGCTGGTTTACAGGTCAGTCAGTGAACTCAGGTTAAATTGAGGTCATGATTCACAGCAAATCTGCAGCGTCGATGTGGAATTTACACGATCTTCGTATCTGACATCGTAGGTCCTAAAAGTTTTGTAGAAGAATGATTACATTTTGGAAGGTTTTCTAGAATGAACATTTTTTAAAGTGCTTAAATGTTGCAATAAATTTAAAATCATAACATACAAAAAGAAAGTCAGATTTTCTGGGTTAGGACTGATCTCAGATACTGCATGACATGAAGGTGAGTTTCCTTTATCTGCAAAGAGATCTTAGAAGAGATTGTTTTTTTTATGTTTGATGTGTCTTCAGGCTGTTCCCCACATGGCCCCCTTCAGGCATGGTCAATGTCCGAGTGTCCCTTGGTGAGTTGAAGAGTTTACTGAGGCAAATGACCTGCTTGGCCTAATGACAGACAGGGACCAACAGCTGTAGCCAGGACAAAACACACACAACAGTTCAGTATGGCAGTCAGTTAACTTGGAGTCTGACGAGAGTTGAAAGCTCAGATTTGTTTACAAGTGTTTCATTTCTTTATTTTGCCTGAACTTTCTCTTTACCGCTATTTCTTGTGTTCCTTGTTCTTAATATAATTGCAGATGAGAGCGATGTGAAAACGGGTCAAATAGAGAGATACTGGACAGATAACAGGGAGGTGTTTTTTTTGGGGGGGGGGGTCTGCTGATAATCTATAAACAGATTTCCATGCTTATTACACTAATGATATCATGATTTTTGATGTAGCTGTGGGTGTTTGAAATATGTGGATGCAAGAAAGGGTGTGTGTGTTGTGGCTGTGGGGTGGGGGGTCGCTCCCTTTTTCTCTCATCTTGATGCAAAACTAAATGATAGAGTAATTTGAGTGACCTCTGACTTGGGGCAGGCCCGGACATAATTGCATGTCATTTCAGCACAGAACAAGAGGGAAGGTGGGTGGGTGGGGGGGGGATCCACAGTATACAAACTCCATCACAAACCCCATCACAAACCCCATCACAGTTTTGCTCCAAAAAGAGGGCGAGGAGCTTCCCAAACAAAAGAAAGATTACATTAATTTTCAAATGATGATATTACATTAAGCACAGCGATCTCATATATCAAAACGTGAGAACTACTCCCTTACTGTATGTGCTTCATCTTAATGGTATCGCTGGATGTCAAGGGCATGGAGGAAATTAAATCGGAAAGTGCAGATAGACCAAAGAAGATATTATCTCTGGATGATTGCAGTTTTGATAGGTATTCCAGTGAATTTCATTTTCTCCGGATGGAGAGAAGATGAGTTAGCCTGCACATTTGCTCATTTTTCTCCTACATGATTTATGTGAGTTGAGTATAAAACTCTCCTTCTCCTCCACCCCCTTTACCCCACCACCTCCCCCTTTATCAGAAACACGTACGTGCATGCGCACCCACGCACACAAACATACTTGTGGCTTAGTAAATGAGTGCCTTTAAGTTCTTGTCTGGGCCAGATTGTGGGTGTATGCATGCACGCGTGGTGTTTGCATGTGGGCAAACCAAAGTGAATGGAGTTTTGTATACTTGTAAGCATGTGCATATTTCAGTGTGTGTGTTTGTACTTTTCTTTTTTCTGCATAAATACACGCGCCTGAGATAGCGGCAGAGCCATCACCGGCAATGATTCCAGGGAGACTGGGTGTGTCATTACTCAGACTTGTTTACATTCTAAATACGTAATGAAATCTTGTTGGTAATAATGACGGGAATAAAAGTTTAGGAAATTGTAAAAGTGGTGAAGTTTGAGAAATGAGCCTCGGCCTGTGAAATAGCATTTGGAGTCAGGAAACGACATTATTATGCAGTGCTCCTGCCTGCCTGAGACATGAAGATGAACTGCTGGCGGGTCATAAAATGCTGTTAGCCCTAGCCTGAAGTATGGCACATTGTAAAAGAGCCCTGATCCCATATTGCCATTATATATAAAAGTATAGCCATACACAACATTATTTTTCATATAAGATGAGCTCAGATACAGTGGCTCAGGCCCTGGAAATGCATACACTGATAGGCAGACTTTTTTAACCTCTTATAAAATATATAAATAAACATATTGCCATGGAACCCATCCTTGCCCTGATCTTATAGCCCACGATATTAAAAACAGAAATATTGCATTTTCTAGGGGCTCTGTTTTCCCCTGTCCTCTTTTGGGTATGAGATATATCTGTGTATTTGTTTAGGAGGGTGGTGGAGCGGAAGGAGAGAAGAAGCAGAGGAAGCCCGAGTGGAATTCAACAAATAAAAGAAAATGGAAACAGATGAAGACTTTAAAAATATAATGAGATGAATATTGAGCATATCAACTGCAGGATAAAGAGAGTTAGTTGTGGTGGGTGGTGTGTATTTGTGTATATTGAAACAGTTTATTGACAGAAAATGATGGTTACAGTGGCGCAATTAGGATTAATGTTACAGTAGACGGACAGATGATGTCATTGATACCCCCTTTATTTTCCTCTGGATGGTTTCTTTAAAGACATTTGAAAAGAAAGGTGAGTTTACTCAAAACCACATTTCACTAATATATTCATTTATATTCCTGACTCTTTTTTTTTTTTTTTTTTAAATGACATGGGAATAAGAATAGAGGGGTCCCAGTGTGTCTCTGAGGCCAGGATGGTCTCTCTGTGAAAATAGTTGTTTCTCCGTGAGGGTATTAAAACTTCTTTTATGTTGTTGGAAAACTGACTCTGAATGCAAGTTTGCATGGAAAAGAGGTCATGGAGCTGTCCATGTGCTACCTTATGTCTTTTTTTGTTTGTTTGCTTTTTTTTTGCATGAAATAACAATAAAGAAAAAAAACGTAATGGGGAAATGCGCTTCTCTCTCTGCTGCCACTTGGACTTGGTATTTTGTCAGTTGGCCTGTAAAAACATATAATTGCCTGAAAACTAATGATCTGTTAAGTTTGTCAAGCTGATGTAGCAAATGAATGTTGACACAACTGAATGACAGTGAATGACACAATCATTTTTGCCACTGAGTAACTCTGACTGCATTTTCACTTTAAATTAATTTTGATGGTTACAAAGGACCATGAGCAATTACCTCGCCCAGTGGAGAACTGACACGTGATTGTTCAACTCATATAGTTGAAATCAACAGTAAAAATCAAACCGTGTTAACGTCGCATGCGCTCTCTGAACAGCATTTTGTTCTCACAGTGACATTTAAAAGTTAACATCGATGTGAATAAATGAGTGAGTAAAATATTTCTTGATTTTCAAGATCACATAATTGTTTAGCTGTTCAACTAGATTACGTTTTATTGCCATTTTTTAAAATAGTTTAAAAAAACCAATAAAGAAATAGGAACCGATTATTACTGAACTTCATAAAGCCACAAAGCTTGGTTCCACAATGCATCCCTCTTCTTTAGTTGTATAGTTTCTGCATGAGGATGCGGAAAGGTTTCCTGTCAATGATTACTTTTATCACACCATTCTCCACTTGTATATACAAGATCTTCCTGAAATCGTGCTTGGTTTTTGTATTTTCTTTTATAAGAGTAGTTCTCTCAGAAAGTCTGTTGGTCTTCCAAGCCTCAGTTTGACTTCTGTGGTTCTTAAGGCTATACCGACAACCATTTACCATCTTGCTTTACTCATCTCCTGCCTACTTCTGCATAAACTAGGGAAATGCTTGTTAGTTTAGATGTTAATCCACAGTGACATATTCCCCTCATGTTTTGCTAAGTTGTGCCGTGTAAGACATGAGCTGAGTTAATGCCGCCTACTGAGCTGCCTAGGTGATGATAGCTTACTATCACCCAGACCAGCAGTACTTCACTCCTCACTTTTTCCTCTTTGGCTCTGCACAGGTTTTGGTTGATAAGCTAGTGGATTAATGAAAGGACTATATTTACAACACGGACTTTATAAAAAGAGAGAAGTGAACAAATTATGTGTCCAAGGAACACCTGTTGCTGTTGAACTTCATAACATCTTTATCACAATGTTAGGATTTCTTCCATTCTGTAATTTTCTGTCTAATTTGTTCACTCATAAAAGAAGAGGTAAACTACTGAGACATGGATACAACCATCTGATGTGACACAGCCCATCTAACCTTTGCTCTGCCTGTGTGTACTGACCCACTAATCTTTGTTTTGTCTTGCTAGCCTCAGGCTTGGTGATAATGATAATAAAGATAATCATAATGGTCTCTTTGACCAGAGCATGGCTACAAATAGATGAAATTTCCTGCATGCTCATTATACATGGGTTTGCATTGTCTTTACTAAGCAGAGTGAGGGTAATTTATTTTTCTAATGGGTTGTGTTTATTTTTGACTAATGGGACAGATACAGGGCACTTAGTTCACTAAGTGTGCCTCAGTATGTCTGTCATCACTCTGATGAGGTAAGCGGACGAGCTCGGTGCGCATGTTGGGCTTCCTGTCACATTAAGAGCTAAGTTAGTCTGAGTTCAGCAGTTATATGTAGTAAACAAGTACTGGTAGATTTTTTATGGCAGCTTCTTGAAAAGGATGTTTTTTCAAAGAGTGTGCCTATTAATTACATAATTGAGGAAATAAGCCCATGGAATTTATTTATACATTTAGAATGGGGGGTTCCTGTTCTACTGGCAGTCATTTGGCAATCAGAAGGTGTTGGTTTAAGTAATGCCTTCTCAAAACCACATGTTGAAGTGTCCTCAGTTTTTTTGGAGAGAACTGGAAATTAAAATGGAGGAAAAAAAGACTCCAGGAAGTGTGGATTTAACTGCTGCAACAGGTGCAAAAAGCTTCAAGATGGATACAAGCGACTTTTCAAGCCTGTCATTGCTGCAAAAATTTCAGTGACTAAATATAACTTAGGGTCGCTAATATGTCTAGTGTGTGTTTTTTTTAATTCAATTGTTTCCCTTTTTGAACCTTTTTTCTGGTATTTTATAAGAAATATTCAGATTTACACATTTATATGTATAATTGTAAAACAATAAAACAACATGAAAATCCATCCATCCATCCATCCAATTTTTATACCTCTTATCTTGCTTCAGGGGTTGTGGGGCATGAATTCTGAACATATTTATTATTATTATTGTTCATTTTTTAAATGTGTACTTTTTCACATTAATGTTTGTCTTTTTTAAAACATATTGATTGAGAGAAAGGACAAGAATCATAGACTTTAACCAAGTGGCATTTTTTGTAAAATTTCTTCTCCAAGTTAAAGTAACAATAAAAAAATAATAAATAAATAATAACTCAGTGCGTGATAAGGTACACTCATAAAAACTTGACTATTACTACTTACAAGTATTACATAAATAGAACACTGAAAATATATGTTGGTAGTAATTAAAATAAAAGTAAAATTAAATTAAAAATAAGAAGGCCAGAAAAGGGACATCTAACATTAAGTCCCAAATATTTAAATCATGCTTTATAGAGATTAAAGGGTAAATCTTATGTGATTTGAAGGACTAACTTATTAATCAGAAAACAAAAACTTTTTAGAAGGGTCAAGTTATATCTGCCAAATCAATAAAAGATATTCACAATATCAGGGACAGATGATTCTAGTTCTATATTGTAGAGTAGTATGTCATCTGCATATGAAGGTTTTCAGTGTGCTGAGGGGACATGGGACTTGGTCCCAGAGAAAAGCAATTGGACCACAGTTTGTTGGCAATAACCCTTGCTTTAAGTGATGCTTATTGTATCCAAATTTATGATATGAGTCTGGGTCTGAATCCAAAGTTTGCCAGTACAACAAATAAATATGACCTCATAATACGATTAGATGTTTTTTCTGCATCTAGGGAGATCACCAGCCCAGGAATCACTGAGGATGCAGAAGAGTGAACAACAGTGAGGAGTCTGCGAATGTTGGAAAAAGAATGATGATCCCTTATAAAGCCTGTCTGGTCTGAGGAAACCATATATAACATGACAGTGTCAAGCGTAATAGCAAGAATCTTGGCTAGCACTTCAGCCAGTGCATTGAGGAGTGATATGGGCTTTTAAGAGCCACAGTCACTGGCTGTCTTGTCAGGTTGGACCTTCCATGTAATATTAGCTTCTGTAAGAGTTTGTGGCAAGGCCCACTCTTCCAGAGTGTGACTGGACATGTCAAGTAAGAAAGGGACTAATTTGGATGAAAATGTTTGTGTAAAACTCAATTGGACATCTGCCTGGACCCAATGGGCTTGCCATTTTGCATGACTGAGATAGAGCTGAAGACTTTTTTGATTGTTAAGGGTTTTTCCAGATCTGTCCTCTTTTCAGTCTAGGGAGGTAAACCCAAAGCTGTTTAAAAATGTGACAATATCCAAATCACTCATTCATTTGTTTTTCACACTGCTAAGTCCAATTCAGGGAACTTAAAACCTATTCCAGCAACTAGCTGGCAAGAGGCAGGGTACATTGGATTCACCTCTGGAACTGAGGTGAATGACAGGTACCACACAACAGATACAACTGCAAACCAAACTACCAAAACTTATAATATTTCTACGTTTTTACTTTATAATAATTGATTCTTAGTATTAAGACAGTTGATCATAAGCACCTTTGCACTGCTTCTGTCTCTGAAATTGCTGATCAGCAAGTATCATCCCAGTCATTTCTGACTACTGGTTCCTACATCTCTCCTGTACATTTACTACGGGTCTTGTAAAGCTTCTGGTGGGTCTTTTTTTTTCTCAAGCACAAGTATTTGGGTGAATGTATATATACGTATCAGTTATTGCAAAGCACTTGGTTCTCCTCAGGTTGAAAACATGACTGTATGTAAGTGGAGCCCATTTAGTATTTGAATTGTTTAGTAATGTAACGCATTAACCTTTGCTGAATGCTGCCGCTTTTAGTCTTGTCTTGCCTTTTGTCTCTCTCGCTTTTTCCCTCTTTTTGTCTTTTATATTCCCCAAGTGCCAAAGAAAAATAAGGAATTTTTCTTTGTCTTTTATCCTATTCAGTCTTTTCCCCCTTTCCACACGGTGTGATAATCTAATTTTACCTCCCAACATGCACACACCAACGATCTCTTCTCCTAGCGTCATATGTTTGTTTGCACACGTCAGTGCGACACATTTCTAACTTCAGATGCAGTGGGTGCTTTTCTCCCACTGTGGGAACGCAGATTTGCCTCTTGGGAGCACAATTAACGCATTTTAAATGTTTACTAATGAAGTGCGCAGAGAGGGAGCATGCAGTTATGAATTACAATGAAAATATACTTTGTTGGAAAATAAAAACATGTAATGTGTGTGTCTGTGCATGTATTGTGTGAATGCACGGTACCTTTTAAGTACCTTTCACTTAATTTTATATTAATTAGCCTGTTATCTACTCAGCTTTTATTTAGTACTGCCAATAAAAAAATGCAGCATTTTTTCCCTACTTTTAAAAACATTTCTTTCTGTCTTTGGCTTGTACTGAAACAGCAGATCTACACAGGATCACACTGAGATACAAGATGTCTTTTATAGCTTCTGTTAAAACTGCCAAACATGTTGTACCTCACTGGCTGCAGTCTAATCACCGCTGTTATGAGGGAACAGTTCCCTTCACTTTAGTGTTGAATGTCGTAAGAAAAATAAGATGCAAGGGAATTCAAGCCTGACGGTCAGTGTACAGTAGCAGCAGCAGCGTGATTTGATATTTTGTTACCCCTCGAGGAACTGGCAGAAGCGTGCACGTGTATGTGTTTGCATTTACAATACATGGACTTAAATATGCCTCAAGGCCAATGTAAACAAATGCTAATGTAATTACTGAGTGGGCGTAATAAACTGTAGCTAAAATGATTGCACAGCAACACACATGTGGTGTGTTACTGCTTCAAGTGACTGATTGTACCAAGACTGATTTCTGTGTCATTGTAATTGTTCTAAGGCTAAGTCCTAACAATGTTAAACTGGGTTTAAATCCTGTTAAATCCAGTGGCATTAAATTTCCCTTCTTGCTGTTAAACTTTCTGTACATGTGGAAAAATAAAGCTTAAAGAAAAAAAGTATAACTCTTAATTATGGCCTAATCGGTTCTTCGTGTTCTCAAAAAGCAATTGCAATTTGAGTCATCAAGCAGTGTGTCAGTCTAAGTATGATCCACCTGTATGTCACCTGCTGCTAAGGATGCACGCATACTTGTGCACACGCACACGCACTTACTTCCAAGTTGCAAAAACTGCGCCTCGGTCTGTGCAAGTGCCTTGATGTGCGTTCTGTCTAGGATACAGAACCCTGACATCACTACATTAAAGAGGGTCATTATATTTCCCTGACTGCCACCGAAAAGTGACATTTTTACAAAGTGACAAGTTTACAGTTTGATAAATCAGATTTTTTGCTGCGTGTGGGGAGCCGGGAGATGGAATGGAAAGAGCTGGGTGAGTAGGAGGTGGAGGAGGGAGGAATCGCTGCCTGTCAGCGACGCCCTGGCCCTGTCGACTAAATGATGCTCCCAGGCAGCAGATTCAGATCCCGTCCCCATTAGCATTTAATTTCTCTCTAATCCTACACACAGTCTCCGCTGCTGCATGGTAACGAGGGCCGCTTTGCCACGGCAGCTCTAAAAAAAAAAAAAAACCTCTGAGAGCAATCTGCACCGTGCTCGTCTTTTATAGCTCCGTGCCCTGTCGTAGCCATCATTCTTTCTTGACAATTAAGACCCTCAAATCTAATAGCAATGATATTGGAATTACAGCAAGACCCTTTTGAAGGCATGTCAGGAAAAAGGGCTGTGCCTCCCAATACAGCTGTCAAAGCACACGTCCCTCCCTCGTTCGTGCCTGCTAAATGTTTCTGATGTGCACACAGAAGCCCACGCGCACACGCACACACACAGGAGAAAGGGGAATATGTTGAGTCTTTGGCTGTGATCTTTGTAAAATGTGCTCTCTGTGCCCTCTTATCCAACTCTCCAAAGACTTGTTACAGCAGCTTTTGTTTTCTCTCTTCCCCTCTCACTTCTATCTCCCTCGTTCTTTGTCTCTAAATTTCTCTTCATCTCTTCCTCATTGATTCTCCCTGGTGTGTCAGAGATGTTGCTTTCTGTTTTTACTTTGTCTTTTTTTTTTTTTGTTTTTTGTTTTATACCAGCAGATGACGAGACTTGTAACTCGGTGAAGTTGTCCCTTGGTGCTCCATGAGGACATTTTACAGGAACATTCACTCTAATAGTGGCAGTTAAAGATTATCATGGGTAAAATATATTTTAGCCTAAGGGACACAGCTGTTTTAGTGCTAGATCACATAGATGACGTTGTGTAAGTGTGGTGGCTGTCTCTCCTGTGCTTTGTGATCTCTCAAGCTGCGGCGTGGCAAAGTAAATGAGTAGATCATCCTTTAGAGAGCAATTTGGAATGACTCGGGGGCTGATTCATCATGCACGACTAATTAACTTGAGGTCTAAGTACCCAAGGACCTAAAAACAATTAACAAATGTAATTCTGATCACAGAACCCACCAAGTAATTTCAGTATTGACAAGCTCAGCCCACCATGTTTAAACCTTTTAGGAATGTACTAATTTGTAATCTGACAGATATAATGGGGATGTAAAGGACTGTGTTGCTGTGGATTGTGGGCGATATACATGGTTTGACTGTGACCAATTGGCACATTAAATAAAAAAGAACTGAGCAAACTGAGGGTTGCAAGAAGTTTTAGTTTTAGGTAGTTTCTTGATTTCTTTTTTTCTTACCTAACTTCCTGACCATAAAACTTCCAGCGTTCCAGACTCGCATGATGACACTGTGACATCTGTCATGAGCATTTCTGGAGCCGCTGCTGGCCACCATCATCCTGAGGCTGAGAAACTGCACTATACAACTTTGTCATCAAGGACATTGTGTGACGTTGCAGCAGATGTTGCTTCACACACACTGGCTGTTTTGAACATGTAATGTCGCTGATTCAGCAAAGAAACTCAAGAAGATTAAAAGAGAGAAAGGGACAAAAACAAGAGTCATCGTAAGATTTTTTTGCTGGCTGGACAGGTCAGGTCGGAAGCAAATATAGATGCTGATTTAGCCGTCGATAGGGAGCGCGTTACGGGGAAAATGGCAAAAGTTATGTTATGTGTCTTTAAGATTCCTAGTGATATGTAATTTATTCCATTAAATTGAGAATAACTGGGCTTTGCAACCAGTATGTTGTAGTCATTTAGAAAAATTCTCATCCTGTAACCACAAACTCTTAATGAAACACCTTCACTTTGTTGTTTAAATTAGTCAGTCATTCTTTTAAATGTAAACAATGATTCAATTATTAATAAAACAAATGGGGTTTGGTGGTTTTCAAGATGTTCTACTCTGAAAAGAAAACTCCTGCAACACTGTCAGCTGTAAACATATTTAAGTTTTTTCTCACTTATTGCACCTTCTATAATTAAAGTGCCTTTTGTTCATTTTTCCTTAACATGCTCTCAAACAATGATTATTGGTCAAGCAGCTATTTGATAGCTTTCATTGTTGCTGTTATTGCCTAATTTAATCTTTATTACTTTCCTACAGACTCCAGCTGAGCAGGCTAAGGTCCGGATGCAGTTGGTTCTGCAGGCCGCAGGTAAGTGAATAATAATATAATAATATTAGCAATGTTCTTCTTTTTGTCTGTATGGTTCATTTCTATTGGTATAACCTGGCACATCCATGTTGCAGTTAGTCACTAATTTAGGCCTAATAAGTTTCAGGTAGTGTGTGCAGCCTTAATATACTGATTTAATCTATTTTCTCAGCAAAAATTGGTCTTCGTAACTTTTCAACCATGAGAGCTGTATTAGCATTCAGATGACAAGGAAATTCATTGGTGTTTGAATAAAATCACATTGTAAAATCTTTTAAATATACATAAAGTAGGAAAAAAAATGTCAGAAAAAATAATTAAACACATTTTGTAGCTGTTTCCCTGAAATTTGGGGAAATCTAATGTACTGTGGACTTGGGTGTGTGTCATAACGGTTTTCCCACACACAGACTCACAGCACCCCTCCATCTCACACACACAGACAATTGTACACTCTCCACTTTGAGTGCTCCTGGGCCCATATTCACTGCAGCTTAATTTCAAACACTCCTCCCAGTACATAAGTCATAGATGTCACCATACACATGGTGTATATATTCCAGTGTGTATTCGAGGGGTAGAGTTGTGAGCCAGATGTGACAGGCAGAGATTGACTGTGGAGAAAGATGTCTTCATGTTTACAGTCATACACACACACATACACAGAGCACTTCAGAACATGGCTCTAATTTCACCACAGGAAATATATGAAAGGACCAGGCATCTATACATCATCTATAAAGCACCCGCCAGCTACATACTTACCTCACTTAAGACTTGTTCAGCCATGCTGGAGGCCACAGAAAAACACTGCCATCACTTGATGTGATTTTACTGAAATGAACTCTGTGAGAAATATCTAACATACTTCATTATACATTATACAGTGTGTACTTGACACAGTTAACACATGGGATTTGGGGGGTTGTTCTTATTAAAGGGGTGGGGGCAGTCGAACTTCTGTTACAGTCCAGTTTAAAAGGAAGTTTTGTCTTGATCAAGTATATGAACGTAGCACACCCTTTACTCCCTGTCTTGCCACCTCAAATCTAATGTTCTACTAATGGTGGTGAAGCCTCGTGAATTTTAGCATGTGGCTTTGAGGGCTTTGAGCCAGACTGATGTGGAGGCAGGCCCAGGGCCAGACAAAGGACTAAAGGAGAGGGCTTAATGTACTGAACATGTTTCTGGTTTTCCTCTCCCTCCTGGAGGCTTCCAAAAGAACAGGTTTATGGCTCAGTCAAAGGCTGTCTATCCAGAAAGGTCTGTTACAGGCCGTCGGATGCTCATGATCATGCCACTTAGAAAACCCTCCAGTAAAACATAAATGGAGAACAGAGTTTTAGCTTATAATGCAGTTTGTATTTAGCACCTGGACTCTTCTTTTCACCGCTTTGTTTTCTTGTTAATTTAAATCACATTTGCATCACATAACTATTAGCATTGACTTTAAAGGTGGAGTATGTAAGATTTTAAATATTTTCAAAATAAATTAACTAAAAAAATAACTATAATCATAATTAAGTAGTTTTTTTTAACATGTAGGTTCCAGTCTGTCCATATTTGATGTTTTATTAAATTAAAAGTTTAATTAATGACAAAGACCCTTCTTAAATGTTTGCCTAAAAAAAAAAAGTGCTTTTTGTCATTTGTCATTAATTAAACTTGTAATTTAATAACGCATCAAATATAGACGGACTAGAACCTACATGTTAAAAATAAACTATCTAATTGTGATTGTAATTATTTTATTAGTTAATTTATTTAGAAAATATTAAAAATCTTACATACTCCACCTTTAATAAAATCTTCTAAACCTACAGATGCCGAGTGAATTGCTGCCAAATCTTCTTTCCTCATCTGTCTCAAACCCGTATTCTACTCTCATTATTTCTGTTTTTGATCAAATTGTCTCTCTGTCTGTCCTCTCACTTTCTTTCACTGTCTTACTGTTTTTTCCCCCCACTGTTGTTAGTGGGTAGAGGGAGATAGGGATGGAGGACAAGAAGGAAGCAGCAGATGTTGGGAGGTTGTGTGAATGTTAATGTCCTGACGTAGCTGAGGAGCTTAAGCCTACTCCTCCTCCTTCTTCCCTCCGTTCCTCTCTGAGTGCCCGCCAGGCTTTCTCTCTCGGGGTCTCCTGACATCCTTAAAGCCTGCGGCTCTCCTCTCCTCTTCTCCGCTCTCTTCCACCTCTTTCTCTCCCATCCCCTCCATCCCTCTCCCTCCTTTTGTCCGTCTATGGACTCTCTAGTCAGTAGAGAGCAGATCATCCCATGGCTAAAGCGGCTCAGGCCTTTGTGTTGGGGGGCTCTGTGGACCTGTAATGAGCCCCCTCGGCTGGCCCGCTGGCCTGCTTAGCACTCACTGGGGGCTTTGAGAATGTGTGTTTGCACGTGTGTATGTGTGTGTCTGTGTGTGGAGGAGGATGAAGAGGGATGAGAAGGGCAACACTGGCCCCCAATGAAAGAACTGGATGGATATGTTTATGGGTCACTTCCTGCTTGGCCTACATATTAAACACACACACACACACACACACACACACAAACACACACAGTACACCCCATATTTCTAAGACACTTTTTTAATTTCAGCATTAACAAGATCACTTTCACAATTTTGTTATTTATAACTTAGTAGTACTAGTAGTAGTAGTAGTACTTCTGTCTGTAGCTTTCAAAGAAGCCCAGTTGCCACTTTCATATAAGTGACACCAATATGTTTTGTTAGAAATATTAATAATAATAATACCTTGCATTGCTAAATTTCTGAAATGAGTATTGTAAAGATGATAATGAATAGTGGTTAGTTTGAGGAGTGTTTGCACATTATACATCATTAAAAAACTCGTTCTTTTGGTCTTTAGATGATGTAAATGTCTCTGCTCAGCGTGTCTCGTTTGATACATCACATGACATCTGTTTGAAGTTGGACAGCGTACATGCAATGTTAAGGAAAAATGTCCCTGTGTTTTTAAATGAATCTGGAACTTCTTTAAGTTTCCTTGCAAATGCAGTTTGCTATTATTTCACATTATTGTAGTGTATTTTTAATATCTGCATTCACATTCACACCTCTTCATGTGTTTTAAATACCAACATTAAAGCTGCTGAAGCAGTTTTTTTTTAAGCCACACCATCTACAGAAGAAGATGCTTTCTTTAATTCATAGTTCCATGTATAACCCTACTTTGAGCATTATGCTCTTTTCTTTTCAGCCACTCTTTTCATAGCAGTGTCCATTTCCACTCAAATGAACATAAGTACTGTGCACTGTGCAGCGGGTTGCTACTTATCCACATGTCAATAGGGAGTGTTTGCAGAACACCCACTTAGGATCTGAGGTCCAAGGGTCATCAAAACCTTCTTCTTCTCTCTGTTTGAACCTTTGACAGCAGCAAAACAAACAATCCTTAAGATCTCATCAGAGGCTTGAACTTGGAAGGGCTTCACTGGTCTGAATTAACTCCCCTTTTTAGTTTGACACCTAGCAGGAGTTTGTAGTAAAGGAACTCTTCTCATTTTAGTCAACATAAGCAAATGTTCTTCTCTGCCAGGTTTGAATGTCAGGAGTAGTCCTTGCAATGCTGCTCAGTCATAGATGCAGGAGCATTTATTCAGCACTTATTAAGTTTTTGCCTTCTCTATGTTAAAACATCTAAAGCACTTAAATGATAGTTTAATCACTACTACTGTTAGTAAAGATAATTATTGTAGTGCTGATGATGTTTGTTGAAAAACATCCCCAAAATATTAATTTACCTTAAAGAAATCCCCTTTAAAGGTTTTATATGTCAGTTTTTTTTCTTGCATATAAATGGTAATTATGATGAATGGAAGGGAAAATGAAAACGGAACCTAAACTATTTTCATTGCAGCTACACCCGGTTTAATCTCCACACTTTCTACACATTGTGGGTACTTTTTGCAGTCATGTCAATTAAAGTGAGTTTCTGCTCTCTGTGCCATGATTTTGTCTGTTTATATTGGCTTTTTGATTGAGTGACAGATATGAAGAGACAAAGTGGGGTGTGATCAGCCAGTCTTAACAGGATTGTAGAATAGGACTAATTCATCCCCAGTAAATATAAGGTATTAGGGTTTTTTTTAATCCCAGCAGGGTTCCCAAACACGCGCGCACACACACACACACACACACACACACACACACACACACACACACACACACACACACACACACACACACACAGCTTTTCTCTCAAGCTTCTGCTTCTGTGCTGCATCTTCCTTGTGCCTCTTCTTCCCACTAGCCCTCCTACCACCCCAGCCCACCCCCAAAGGCCCTGACAGATGTGTGCTGAACAGACCACATACATGGAGGGTGTCACCTTACCCCCTCTGGAACTAAAGGGCTAATGCAGCACATTTAGGAGCCTGCCACCTTTTGTTCAGTGAGGACAAGAGGTGATGGACATGGAAGACTATAAGACAAGATCTCATTCTTTACATTATGTCTTCATCCATCTCATTTCTCACATTTTTTTTCACTTTTCTTGTCATCTCTTTAGATCTAGCACTCATGCAGCACAGGATTGTTTGAGGAAGTCAACTATATTCTTATATACTATAGCTTTATCCATCTTTATCACTGACTGTTACTGGTGTTGTTGTACAGTGTTTTTGTGGGACATCACATAGATGCTTGTCCCAAACAACAGTTAGTGATGACCATGTTTTAAAGGGGATTTTTCTTTGTAAGCATGAGGGAATTGCCCAGTGACAACTACTAACAACATGCTATTCGCTTGTCTAGCACAAATATGTGATTACTGTAACAGCAGCTGCTACACTAAAACCTGAGGAGAGTTCAGAAATTACCCCAGGGTTTTCTGACAAACTTGGCAGATGTGTCAATATTTATTAAAGCCTTTACTTAGTAGTTTTTGACATGTAGAAAAAAATATTACATCAGTTTAAAAACCTAAACATGAAGCTTTTCAAGGTCATCATAATTTTTAAAAAAGGCAATCACAGGTCTCAGGTCTTGAAAGAAGTTTGGCATTGCACTTTAAAAGAAGTGTCATGAAAATGGTGCTCCTGATTTGAAAAGGTAATACATTGAATAGTTACGTTCATTCTCTTTGCTTTTCTATTTAACACCATTGCACTTTTGATTCTTAAATTGAGCAACAATTCACAAATACAGGTCGAAGTGTGCTGTAACAACAGATTTTTTGATTAACAACAAGTTAGGAACTGAAATTTGTTGCGCTTTTTGTGAATGGTTTTGCGAGTGAAATTATAAATCATTATATCTGGTTGAAGCGTAACAAAGCAGCTTCCTCCATATTCACATTAATTAAACAATTCCTGAACAACAACAGAAAACCCCTTGTAACTGTGCAGGAATGTGTTTCCTGTTGTCCTTTGGGAGGATAATGGCCCAGGGTTGTCCTGTAATTTAGTCTCTGTAACCATTGATCAGTTGGATTTATGCGCCATTACCTCACTGTTCCAGTCAACACTCGTAATTATGTCTCAGAGAGAGAGAGAGCGAGGGAGAGAGAGAGAGAGAGAGGCACAGGCTACATACACAGAACCCAAACACCTAAGTAAAATTTTAACAAACCACCCCCATGATGTTCACCTGGTTGCAGACGGACTGACCTCCAGATGAGCAGGATGGATGGTTAGATAAAGGGCTTTTCGAAGCAAAAGTAGACAATCACTTCCTTTAGTTAAAGCCCCTAATTTCAAGCAGTTTCTCTGACCACCAAAAAATCAGTTTGGGCTTTAAAGCAGCATTTGTGTTTTAATAAATGGTTTATTTGGCATTTGGTCCTCTGTACCTACAAAACATTTCTATCCCCAATAAGAAAAAGGTCTTTATGTTCAGTTGTGTCTTGTCAGTTCCAAGAATCCTTGAGTGACCAAAGGACTACACGGAGGAGAGGTTTATGTAGGATTGATTTTTGGTTTGTTTTATGGGTATAATAAACGCAGCTTCTACAGTAAGCTAGTGACCACCAATCAGTGCTCAACTGCATTGCATGACTTCTCGTTCTGTAGGTCAATTTAAGTCCAGTCTGAAAACACATCTTTTCTCATTGGCCTTTAATTTAAGCTGACATTTTGAGGTGAACCTGGGTTTTTATACTGTTTTATACTTTCACTTTTATTCATTGCTATGTCATAAGTAGGTTTTTATTGTTATTTAATCTGAGGCTTTTATTGTTCTATTGTTTTTGTTTTAAAAAAAATATTTTAATATTATTTGTGATCATTTTATCTGTATATTTTGTTCTGTGATGCACTTTGGTCAGCAGAAGCTGTTTTTAAATGTGCTATAAATTTGAATTAAATTTAATTGAAAGAGACAAATAATTATAGTCGAAGCTGGATTTTTTGGGATGATTAAAGAGTCAATTTGAAGTAATGTTTAGGACTTTGTTTCTGTTCTTCATACAGTTGGTTTATTTGCAACTGTATATATGCAAACATATACAGCATATGCACATTTATATATACACACATACACATATGTATTTCTATTTTTTAGATAATATATGATACATATGTTTTGCTTCTGTTTTTAATTTGAGGTCAGATTCTGATATATTTTCTGTCAAATATTTAATATTTTAGTTGTAGTTGTCATTTTTCCTGATATCAATGGTCTTGCCTGCCAAAACTGTTTGACAAATGAGTTTAGAACTTTACTTGCTTTGCCGTAGGGAACAAAATATATATATATACTTTATTCGATGGAGTCACTGAGGAGAAACTGTTCTGGTTCTGTTTATGTGTGAGGAAGAGAAGGAGAGTAAGAGATGGAGAAAGCTTTGTTTTTCTTCTGTGAGCTGATTTCAAACAGCATCTGGTGAGCTCTTGAGAGAGGCCGTCATGAGTGTGTTCAAATCCAAACGCAATCATTTTTGTACCCTCCTTTCTCCTCCCCCCTTTTACTCTCCTTGTTGGTGTTTGGAGACACATGGCGATAGCTTTCTCTCCTTCCTCTTTTTCTGTCTCTTCTCAACATGTCGACATTTCCATAACAGAAAAAGAATATTTTTAATTTGCTGCTTTCCATAATTCTGCAACATATGGTTTAAATGATTTTGATGCAAATGTATGTGCTAATTATTTGCAGACCAGCCTTATACAGAAAAACCATTGAAGTGGAATGAAAGCAAATTTGCAAGCACCTTAAATTTTGCTAACCATTTGCTGTCAAGTAAACTTTCCTTGGTAATTTAATTACTTTGGACCGCTGGCAGACTCTTTGGGCTTCACACAAGGGGGTGGAGAGGAAAGCTGAATGTAAAGAATCCAGAGTGTACGACAAATATGACTTTCTAACAACTGTATTACTGAATTGTATCCACCTGTATGTTATAGCTGCAAATGTTATAGCTTGTTAATCTGTGCAGGAGAAAACAGAAAGAAGATACAGATCTTATTCTGTGAAATCTGTTTTTTCGGATCAAACAATTTCCTCAGTTTGTGTTTGTAAATGTTTCTGCACAGATTTAATGGATGTGGCAGCCCAATTGGCCTTGGATTAGACATAAATGGATTGCAGTGAGTGTTGACCCATGTTTTCCTGCCTTCATGATTTGAAGTAATTTCTTCCCCCTGACACACTATTCTTCATGTTAAGGCCAGTGCTGCGCAATTATGCCAGGAATGTAATCGCATTTTGCCTATTACTGTGGTTGTGGTTGTTAATCATGACTGCTGTTCTTTGTGAAGTTATGCTGAGAGAGAAAGACGGTGCTTGTGTAAAAGCACAACTACGTGTTTCATCTCTTTTGAAAAAGTATTTAACTTTTCAAGTATTTTTTGTTCTGTCAAGAAAAAAACTCTGGTCGCTGCCCAATATCTAAATGAATTACAGTCATAAAACACAAATCCTTGTTTCTGTCAGTATTACCTTCGTTTATTGATCACCTGAACCATTGTTTTAGCTGCCAGCTGGTTTTAAAATTGACAAAATTGGTTATGTAACTCACTTTTTTGGAAGTTCATCATTATGTTTCCCTACCCTTTGCACATAACAGAATGGACAAATAAACATTCAGATTGTTCTTTGAATGAGGCAGAAAGAGATTTTTATGTAATTTAATTCATTTCTGGTTTTGTAAGGCAATGGACGTCTTGTGTTTATCTGATGTTACTGGGACACTGACCAAACAAAAAATTGAGATACACCTCTGAGCTGTCAGCAGTGGCAAAACAGTCTTTGTGTGAGGGCAAACCTGCATCATAGAACACACTACGATCAACTTTGTTGCCATCACCTAGTATTTTCTGAGAGCCTGGTTTGATGTTCATGAGAAAACACTGATGTGGCACTGATTTCAATCTGTGTAGACTCTATAAATGGAAAAAAGGAGAACTGCAGCTGCAGAAAGAATGTCTTTTTTTGTTCCAATAATGCACACCTACTGTGTCAGAAGAGCAAATCTGTCCTCTGATGACAACATGTAGCGCTCAGTTATTTTGCCTCATTCCTTCATAATTGAGTGACAGAAAAATGGCATGCGTAATGAGGCTATGATGTCTGTGACATGTAATGCTTCATATGAATAAAGCAGGATGCACATGAATGCTGGTACAATGTGACACAGTAAGGTGTGTCCCAGATTTTATGATAACATTGGTGGTCGTATTTGAGAGTACTGATGACAATTTTTTTTTTTTTTATCAGTATAGTAGTTTTTTTCACAGCTTACAAAACTACAATATTATTTATTGCAGTTTTTTTTAAACAGAATTACAAAGTCACTGCTTATAAGTTAAAATAAAAAAATTAAAGGATGGGGGATTTGTTTAGTAGTATTGTTGTTTTCAAGTTTTCTGTTGATGTGACAATTTTGTGTTCACTGTATCAACATAGAAGAGGTGAAGAGGACTGATGATTAATTTTTCTCTTTATGTCTTATCATTCTCCAGTTTAACTAAACAAAACTGAAAGCATGGGGAAATAACAGGTCTGACTCCTAATGTGGATAGGAGGCGATGGCAGCAGTCTCACAGAAACCAAAACAATGACAGTTTTTAAGTGGTTTATTAAGAGAGAGTAATAGGTTCAGGCCCAGGAACTGTGCAGTGGCCATGCAGATGTGGCAGAGGCCCCAGACACATCTGGCTTGTCTAGATGGGAATGGGGAAAAAAATCATGAAATGAGTACAAGGTCCAAATAAAAGCCCAATGGACTCAAAACCACTCCTGTGGACCATAGCCCTCCCAGTCCACAACAATGGGAATACAAAAGACAATGAACTGAGAAGGCAGGACCATGATCCACAAAACAAGCAAGAGGCAGAAGCAGGGTTCAAATCAATACTAGAGACAGGCGTTGGGAGATATGGAGTGTGGGATTAAATCTTCAGTCCTTGCTAACTTGAGGCACACCAAAGAAGGACTGATAATCTTCATGATGTCAAAATGTACAGATGCAACAGGTAAAGAGCTTCTTAGATTCAATCTGTTTGGGGATAACTGTGAAGGATAACTAGACCTTGTTACAGACTTTCCATAGTCATAGAGTGGTGATCATCAGCATATTCTCGGGATCTTTCCATTGATCTGAGCAATACAGCCTCAGTCACCTTCTCACTGTAGCAGCAGTGGAGATGGTGTTGGACTAAAGGAAACCACAGCTCATGTTCCTTAGAAGGGAACAATTAGATATTGTATACCAGAGAACATTCAAATATAGACTTGCCAGAAGCAGAACTGATGAGTGAGTTGTGTACATATTCAACACAAGGTAGGTACTCTTTTACAAAACTCTGATTTGAGCCAGTCACACATCGAATTGCCATTTCCAATTCCTGATTCAGACATTGTCCATCCATATGCGTGGAAATGGAAACCTGTAGAAAGGCCAACAGTAGCTCCTAGAGCTGTACAAATAAAAAAATTAAAAAAAAAAAAAAAAAGCAGTGGAGAGTAACAAATGAGTGCAGGTTTTGAAAACCAGTTTCCAGAGTGGCCTAGAGTTAGATTGATCTGTACAAGGCATTGACTGATATGGATTTTTTTAATGGCCAATGACCATTTTTTCCCCATCAGCCTTAGCCAACGACCACTGCAGGTTACCAATTTTCTTTAGCCGATATTTGGAACTGATACTTGTTTTGATCCATCAATTTACATCATAAAAATAACACAATGATAACAAACATTACAAGTGTCACTTTTAAGAAAAAATATAAAAAAAACATTACACAATATTAAAAAGAAGTAGAAAGATGAGGTAGAATACGAATTAGTGACCAAAAGTTCTAAGCTATTAAATGGACCAAGAGTTCCATTTAATAGCTTAATCTTTGTTGAACTTTATAAAACATACGTTCAAATAAAAAAAAGTTCAATGCTCTTAATTTGTAAAGTTGTTTCCTTGAAAATGAATACCTAAATATAAATGGAAATAACAATTACAATACATGCTCCCAAACAAACTGCATATATCACACCAAGCCTATTCTGGAGTAGATTCGCTCAAGTACTGCCACACTGGACCTTATTTCTGCTATTTTTGCTGTTAAACTTTTAGTTTACCAATGTTCAGGATTAGATGATGTGGAAGTATTCTGTAAAGAGTGGCTTACATAGATGGATCCATGCTGATTTTATATCATACTGGACCTTGTAGGAGTAAATGTCCACTCATCAAGAAGTGCACTGAAACCCAAATGGCTCAAAGTGGTTTCTGCAAAGTAAAAGTGTTGTGCGGTTTCTGATGCAAAATATGATTGCCCTCTCTCCTGCCGCTGTTGTGTCAACAATGTGCATACTGCTGTCCTGTGGAGTTTCTGATGTGATTCAACTCACTCCAAAAGCATACCTCCTATACCCACATATGAAGCGTCTATCTTGACTGCGCACTATCTGACTAGATCAGAATTTGCCAGTACAAGTGCTGAAACAAAATTCTGCTTTAACTACAGACAAGCTCTTCCAGTCTCCACAGTCCAGTGGGTGATCTTAGTTTGTGTCAATCTCTTTAGTGGTCCAGCGATACTGCTGTAGTCCATAATATAGTACTGATATAAGTTTGTAAAAGCCCAAGACGCTTTGAAAATGTTTGTGATTCCCTGGAATTAGTCTCTCAGCATTGAACTTTAAAATGATCAACCTTGATATGTTCATGTTGGATATGACGGAGAAAACTGAGTGTCTACATTGAATTCATACTTCTAAGCTTTACACCGAAAGAGGTTCTGGAGAACACTGTGATGTATCTCTCATGTTTAGATTTATTGCAAGAGAAGATCATGACAGGAACCTCACAGAACCCAAAATGATGAAAGGTTGAAAGCAGTTTATTAACCAAGGCAAATAGGGTTAGTGCCTGGAAATTTGTGGTGGGGTACAAAGAGTCCTTCACACTCCAGATGGAATGGCTTGGTGAATCCCGGGTTGTATTTGAAAGAATCAGAGCAGAGAGGGGAAACTAGGAACAGGATCACTGAATAAGCCATGACATTAAAGCTCAACAGAGCTTAAATGCACGTCACAAAATGCATGTCTGTACAATGCCTGTGGTAAGACTTAGGCTTGTATGGTAGGAACCATCAGGACCAGATGCATTCATAATCAGCCACACGCAGGAGAGCTAACAGCATGGAATAAAGGTAAAAACAAGAAACCTTCAGATCCTAACATTATGTTGTGATAAACACAAAGGAATTAAGTAATTACAATATTATGGAATTCAATGTATCAGTGTATGAATACGCACGGCTGCTTGTATTGTTCTATTTAAAACTGTTTGGGGTATTTTAATACACCACAGTCTCCATTACAGCATGGGAAAAAAAGAATGGATGCCCCATGCAGTTCTGTAGCCTTTCTGCTACACGGCATCAACAGGCTGCAAACGCACCGGTTAGGTTTTACAAGCTTTGCATGATCAAGAACAAAATATCTAACTTTGCTGTTAGTTTTTTCATCCTTATCAACTGCAGTGGGTGGTACATACACTCCAGCATTTTGTGTATAGTTTAGTAATGTTTGTGTGCTAGTAGTAGGTGTTTGCATTTTGTGGGTATGTCTGTGTGTTACTGTCATGGGTTTAGCTGCTTCAATAACAGGCTCACCCACTGATTTCAATTAAAAGTGTAACTGTTACAGACGTTTTCATGTTTAAGCCAGTCTTTTGCTATCATATGTAACCAACTGTCATTTCAAAGGAGTCAATACTGGTTTTCATTTTTTTTCTCTCATAAATATGTCTTCCTCTAGTGGTAAAGTTGAAACAGCTTCTTCTCTCCTTTCACACCAGTGGGGTTTCTTGACACACACAGGAAGGCAGGGCTGGGATGGATTTGTAGTAATAAAAACCCCTTTGTTTTAGTTTGTATTGGACCATTCATCATCACTTTATTTAATACGAGGCTGTAATTGTGCCATCCCAAACCATCACTAATGGCTGTGTTCGTCTGTGTTTGCTTTGTTGATGGAAATGAATGAAATTAGGATAAACAACCGCAGAGTCGCGTGTAATCAAGCCCTGATTAATGTACCAGCGTTTCAGCGCCGTTTCTCATTCCACAACACCTGATATCTTTCCCATAAACAAATTGTGTTTGTCTAAATGAAGAAATTAAATGACGCATTTGATGAGTTTATGATTGACCCGGTCCAGCTCGTGGCTCATTACTCTCTGTCTTTGAGGCCAAGAGGTATGTTACTAATGCTCTGTCACTTCCCACACAAGGATTTATCACCACAGCTGATTAATGGCAGCCAAACAGCATTTTAATAATTTTATGATTGTGGTTTCTGGCAGACGCAGGGAAAGGTCTTGAGTGAGAGAGAAGATGGAGGGTAATGGAAAGGAGGAAAGGAAGGGGAAGTGGAGGGGGTCCAAGAGGGAGAGAAAGAAACAGAAAGTATTCATTCCAGATTAAATGTTTTATGCCGGCACAGGCTGAGTGGACAGATGTATGATTATGCACTGTGTGAACATCCCCATGAATCTTCTTTTTACACTTGAAAAGTATTTCATACATGTTTAATGAATTTCTCCCCCCTCATTATAACATTTATTTTTCCATTGGAAAGCAACAAATTGGCACCAAATTTGTGTGAAATACCTCAACAGTGAGTGATAACTTCCCCCCCAGGGGCTGAAATATGAAGATGGATCAAGGAATAAGTCTGATTTTTTAAGGCTAAGAAAAGGTAGAGGTTAATGGTTGGCAGATGACGATTATGATATAGCCGATAGATGTTACGGCATGCACACTGATAAAACAACTTGAGATGATCTGATGGGCTTGAGAAATGGTCATGTGAATTAATGTTTAAGTTCAGACTCATGACCAATTTAATGATGCCTGCTCTAACATCAGTAGTTAATTTTTTCTTGCCTGATATCAGACACAGCCGTCAACTCGTTACCCTGAGTTTCCAGCATCGGTCTGACACAACCTTCACTCTAATTGATTTACATGGGTGAAGGACGATTTTTCCTAAAGAGCAACATATTTGTCAGATTCATTTTAACTTGGTGCCGATGTGTTGTCATACCAACGTAAATGTTAAATAACTATTCAAGGAGTGATATATCTGTCAGTTGCCATGTCTTTTGAGTTCTTAAATAAAAGAGTGACACCACTGCTCATTTAGATGATTCCTTGGGCAGCACAATTTAAACATACAACAACAGTTGTGGCCCAGCATAGATTAACCATTTGCTCTCCTATGGTGCTCATTGGAGACGGTATCTTATGGTGGTAAAGGGAAGGGAGTTAAAGAAGGACACTGTGGCACTGTGGACACAGCGTTCATCCTCCAAAACTGAAGCTTGGAAGTTCATCCTAATTTTTTTTACTTCATCACTTTAAGAAACTAAACCCCATGTTTCCCCCAATGCTCATTCAGGCATTCACTTAGCAAGCAAAGTTATCAGGACTCCGTTTCGCTCTCATCCATAGAAGCTGCTTAGGTTCTGAAGGGGCTTGGGAGTAGATTTCACTAAAGCAGTCTGGGAAACCACTGAGGTTTTAAAGTCATTGATTATCATTGAGTGTCGTGACTCTCTGGGGTTCTCATTTATGACAATTTGCTATGTTTACATGGGAGTTTTAATTTGTGTTTAATTCTGAATAAAAGTTAATTCTGTTTTAAACCGATGAAGATGACGATGTAAACACTTATTCCTAATGCAAATTTCTATTAGGAATTACACTTAATTTGTATGTAAGTGGCTGGTTTATTCGCATTTTAATTCTGAACTATTTAATTCCTCTGTTACGTAAACCTTAATTCCGCTCTAAGTTAATTCCGGTCGTTCTGCGCATCCTCATTACCTTGTCCTGTCCTGATGACGTGCTTTGCTTTGTCTCCTGTGTTCAGTGGTCTATCTTTCTTCTTTTTCTCAGTTGCTGCAAAAAGTATAGTAGTATGCTCGTGTTGAGCTGGTACTTCAAAATTATAATAAAAATTGTAGCAAAACTGGTACTTATTATGTAGTTTTTACTAGTTATGACTAAAAAGATGAGAAGCAGGGAACCAACTTTGTTTATTTCCGGTATATGTCATACATCTGGTGCACCCTCTGTCCAATCAGAACCCTTCCCAACCCGCCGCTCTAAAGAGGAATTAAGTAAGGATGTGTTTCATGTAAACCTCCATTCAGAAATATTATTTCCATGTGAACTTGTAGGAGAATACGTTAAGTCTGAATGATTTAATTTCCAATTATTAATTCCAAATTAAAAAAATTAATGTAATCGTACCCAATGTCTATTATTTCACTTGAGCTTTCAGGCCCATTTGTACTTCCTTATGTATGTGGTAAGTGCGACCGTTTTCAGCGTTCTCATACGTCACTGCCCTTTATTCTTCATACTTATTTCAGAGTTCATTAGGGCCTTCTGACACCAGTTTTTAACATCAGTTGGTGGCTGTAATGCAACACTATAAAGTAGTTTGCAACCTCCCAATACACGAACACAACCTTTCTTTAAAAGCCCTCCCATTCTCTACAGTTGTTGTCCTCATCATCTTTTTTTCTTGCTCATGTTCCCCTTCTTCTCCGGTTTGTTCCTTTCACCAGTTGTATGTCAGGTATACTGCTCAAAACAGACCCTGTGGTTTACAGTGATGTTGCTCCATTTGTGCATCAAGCAACTGATGCGGAAATGCAAGGACCCTGAAAATGCACCAATGATGTTTACAAAATGATGCAGGAGATGAACAAAAGTGTCTGTCTGCTTATTCATCTTCTGCTTCAAGCATAAATGAACTTTAAGTGTGAATGCAAGCGTTGCCAATCTCCTTGGAATAGCTGAATGTATGCTATTGTGGGTGGGGGAGAGGTGATGTCTCAAGCCCTGTTTTCACCTCTTAGACATTAAAGTGCAAAAGTTTGGTTGCATTCTTTATTGTTTACACTGTTACAGAGTTTTGGGTAGATAAAATTGCAAAGATTTGACAACACACTTCCATAGTGAAAATTCCTTGCAACACAAGACGAGTCCTGTCAGTGTAAACTGCAACTTTAATGTTTGAACAACGATTTTTTTCACATCATCTTACAGTTGCACATATTGACTCTTCTTAACCTGTGAAAAGCAAACAACAACGGCAGACGTCTGTGCCATGTTTGTTTTACCAGGGAGAGTTACAAATGCCAGATAACTAGTAGTTGGCATGCAAAACTTCTGATGAGTGTGATCATTGGACGGAGCCTCTTTGCAGAGAGATATTGAGATGAGATTCTGCAACTAGTGGCAATCTCGTATTTTCACACTCTGGCTCAAAACTATCCTCTGAGATGACAGTGCTCGCTTCCACAGAGTGGGGTTAATCACAGATTACCTCCAAAATTTGAAGTGGAGAAGATGGAATGGGCTGCCAGCAGCCCTGACTTCAGCCCCAGTGTGGGATCGACTTGGGTGTGCTGCCAGAGTGACCAGCCTTGTCACATTGGCCAACATGTGACAATCCTGGTTAAAGAATGTGATGCCATCCTGCAGCAGTGTGTGACCCAGTTGGTGACCAACTTGAGGCAGAGCAGGAAAACATTCTTGAGTAAATGTTTTGTAAAGTCACAGTAAATAATATTGTTGGGTACAAAATTCAGTGATAGTTCAAAACTGGTCTATTGCAAACTTTTATGTTAAATGTTTTTGGGCCCCCACATCCAGGGCCACCCATCAAGGTCTATCCAAGGGTCCTGGGCCCTCCACTCTGCCCACCCTAGTTGACTGGTGCTTAGCTGGGTCAGCCTTGGCCCGCCATGGCATATGTCGTGTGGCTGCAGGGGGTTAAAAAAATATTCTGTTAACCTGCAAATCTTAAAATTCCCTTTATGGACATGGAAGCGGACAGAAATAAAGTGACATCTCAACAGTAACAAGACAAAGACATGTTTAGTGTGTGTATAAGTTATATACCAACTTTTTAAAACTTAGTAATCCGTAGTAATACAGTGTGTGCTTGTTGTCTCGTGTGAAGATATCGGCAGACACCTGTTCAGGTGAGCCCTGTAGAGGTCCATCTACAGATTAACTTGATAACTGAGATGATCAGGCCCAGTCAGAATGGCCCCTCCTCTTTTAATTAATAAATACGTTCCCAACCAAATTTTTTTTTAACAAAGAATCTATAACATGTTACTAACATGCTCCTTTAATCTGTTAAATGTTTTGCCAACAGTCTATATTAATATATGTTAAAATTGGACTGTAAGCCAGAGTAGACCAGCCAGCTGCAGCTTCGCATTATGCTTGTTTCATTTTCAGTATGGGTGCAGAGATGAATATCTGCTTCAGCTGGGAGGGACCGCCCGAGAAAGTCGCCAGATATGTCATGAGTCACTTAAAATTTTTTTTAAAAAGAATGAATGAATAAACTGTTAATTTTCCTTTTTGTCTTCTTTCTTCAGACTTCAACCATGTAATTCAGAAAATAAACAGAATAAGCTGTTATGCATTTGAAAAGATTTGGCAAGCTTTTCATGTGCACAACCCACATTCTCAGCTGTGCTGCTCATCCTACAGATGTAGTTTTATTACAAATGTAGCATGACTAAAAAGTTAGGCTTTCCAACAGATAGATTGCCAAAGAAACATTATTACAACAAATACATAACAAATGTTCTTACTCTTTGAACAGCAACCTGTTTTTTTTTAAGCAGTGAGTTGCACTTAGATTTAATATATGTGTTATTAATTACACCTCATAATCCCCCCCCCCCCCCCCCCCCCCCCCAATCACAATCTTTTGTGCCAGCAAATATGGGCTTGTAATAACTCACAAAATACATACTGATCCACCAGGTTTATTTGTAGCTCGTCTTAGATATTTTTCTTGTTTTTGATTGAATCTTTATTGGCTAAACACTACCAGTTTATTAATGCAACATAGTTTTAGTATATTGCTGACGTCAACTTTTTTAATTGATAGTGTTTTGACATAATTTAACACACTGCCTACTAAAGTGTTAGTTATATGACCTACTTTTGTAAGCTGTTGCTTGTGTTTATGTGCAAGCAAATGCTTTTTTATGCTTGCTCCCACACTGCTGAAGAGTTCCACATGACCAGCCTCATACTGTACCGATTCCAGAGGTTTTGAACAGTTTGTGTTTTATTCCTGCCACACCAGCAACCTTTCAAAGTGAATGTTAGTTTGAATTAGATTAGTGTGGGTCATTTTTCCTTCCACCTTAGAGACACAGGAGTAAACGCAGCAGGGCTGATAAACATTTAGACACCTGTCGTCTCCAATCTCACATTCCTAGCTTCAGAAACAGATGGAAGTAATGAGTTGTTTTAAACTTCTAATGGAGTCCTAATTGTGTACAGATTGTGCCATTACTCCATCTCCAACTGACACACACAGACTTGGCTCATTATTTCTTTTCAGGCCCTTTAAGTGTTTCTACCATTTCTAATAATCTGTGTCTTTCTAGTTATCTTTCTCTGTTCCAGCCAGTTGTTATATCCATCCAGGACATTCACTTGCCCCCCCCTTATATCCCTTATTTCTTGTGCTCTGCACCCACTTCTCTGGTTGCCACTTGTCACAATCTTGTAGTCTGAGGGCCCAGTCCCACTGGAATGGAATTCTGGTCCATTTGCTATGAAAGTCTGCATTGTTCTGGTGAATTGTAAAGGCTCAAACAAACTCTGATTCAAGTTCAAGCTTTTTATTGTCAACTTCTCATGTATGTTAGTACATCTACAAGAACTGAAAAGGTGGAGAGAGTTCAGCTTTTTGAGAGCCTGGTGAGTAAAGCTGTTCAGAAGTCTGGTAGAGCAGGCCCGGAGACTCTGGTACCTTCTCCCAGAAGGCAGGAGGCTGAACAGGTTTTGCAAGGGGTGGATGGAGTCCCTCACGATTGCCCACCATACTCGCCACAGGTGAGGCAAGTAAGGTAAATGTACAGGAGGGAGGGAAGTGAGATACCAGTGATCTTCCCCACTGTGTTCACTATGCACTGCAGTATTTTCCTGTTTTGTTCTGTGCAACTCCCAAACTACACAGCTGGTCAGGGTGTTCTTAATGATGCTTCAGAGAAACATGCACGTGATGGGCGGGGGGTTTCTCAATCTCTTCAGTCTGCAAAAAAAAAAATAAAGGCGTGTGCATTCCTTCATCACACATCCAGGAATGTCGTCTGGACCTGCAGCCTTGCAGGTGTTGCTGCTGGGAATCATCTTCTTCACGATGGCTGCGACAGACACAGTCATGACGTATGGTTGGGGTCTTCAGTGGATGCATGCTGTTCTGTGCTTCATATCGAGCAAAGAAGTTGTTGAGATTGTTCAGTAGAGCATTGTTGCTGTCACAGACCTGTGGTGAGGGTTTTTAGTCTATGATTGACTGCATACCCTGCCACAGGCTCAGTGTTTCTCTGCTGTGTCTAAAGTGTCTAGTTATCCTCTTTGTGTATTCCTGTTTAGCTTTCCAAATGCCTTGCAACAGGTTGGCTCTTGCTGTTCTCAGGCACCCTGCATCCCCAGCTCTGAAGGCAGCTCTCCTGCGGACCTCTCCTTTCCACTAGAACTTCTGGTGAGCTCTGGTGATGATGGTCTGTGTGTGGGTTCATATAAAAAAAAACAAACTGTACAGTAAGGGTTCAGCAAAGCAGAGTGAATTATGGTTTCAGTGCAAGGCATTGTCAGTAAACACAACCAAAACATAAGTGTGTGTGAGATGATGCGTGGCTCTGGCTCTGGCCAGTTCCTGTAATGGACTGGCGGCCTATCCAGGGTGTACCCTGCCTCTCACCCAATGTTTGCTGGAATAGGCTTCAGCTTCCTCACGGCCTTTAATTGGACTAAGTGATGAAGAAAATCGATGGATAGATGTTAGGACGTGGAAAAAATCATTAAGATGTTGGTCAGAAATATGATGAACCCAGGACTGCTAGGATCTGATGCAGGTCTGCGTTTTGCTGTCATGTGGTAGAAACAGAAACTGTTCTGCATTAACCAATAGATGAGATAGTTTTCTTTGTTGTACGTCTCTTCTCCTTCAGTAAGTCTTGATGCAGGTCTGCCTCTGGTGGAACGCATTATTTGAAAGGTCTGATTCATTCGTGATCTACAGCGTGAATGCAAACTCAGTCCGGACGAAAGTTGCATCTCCTCCCAACTGAACCGAGTACCTAATCGTACAGAGTCTCGCTGACTATCATGGTATGAATGTGCCCTCAGTCCTGCACTGCAATCCAGACTCTAACCTAACGAGAATAGTTTTCCTGTGTGTGTGACTGATGACATCTATTTGCATTCATTTAAAAAGACAGCACTGACATGCTGTTTACACAAGTCCACGTACACACACTCGCATTCAGATTTACAGTCATCAGAACTGTTCATTTGTCTGCTGTCACACCCAATACTTTGGCATTTGTTCCTCTGCATCTCCCTACCTAGTGGTTCCAGTGGAGGAGTGAAGAGAAATAAACAGTTAATTAATCCTCCATTGGCTCAATCTTGTAGATTTATGCTTAATTAGCAAACCAGGCAATTAAGGGCCCCTGGATACCCATATCCTCCCAGCCAAGGCCCCCGTCCACCAAAGCAGAACTCTACCCCTGTGTTTAAGGAGACATAAATATCACAAAGTACATTACTCTTCTTTCATCTCCACATGTTGAGAAGAGGGAATTTCTGTGGGAGAATTAATGTTCATTTAATTTCCTTTCTTTCTTCCCCTCATATATTTGCATTCTTCAGGTATTTCTTGTCTCTCTGTGTTTCTCTTACTCACTTTTTTTTTTACCCTTTCTGTCTCATATACACATGGGGAACAGGGCCTTTTTCATAGCTACTACATCTGCAGGACACATGTTCTGTGTACATGAATGTGAGCGTCCGTGATTTTGTGCGTGTTAGCTTAAAAGACAGATGTCTGGGCTTGTATCTGCTGATGGTGAAAGTATGTTTTTCTGATGTCTTGAACATTATCCCTTGTTAACAAAGGCTAATCTGTCTCCCTCCATTTGATTCATGTCCTTTTAAGAGCCAGTGGACAGAGCTGTAGCTAATGCAGGCTGCAGACTCCAGAGCAGAGGTGGATGCGATCACCTCTGCTTTAACTCAGACTAAAGCAGTCATGAGCCATAGCTTTATGGACATGTTTTACCTATCTGGGGGGCTAGATTCAGACTCCACAAGTGGACTAAAGGTTTTAGTGACAGGTACATACCTCTTAAAGGACACAACAACCAGGATGCACTATATTAAACCATTTTGGTCCAAACTCCTGCTAAGTAATGTCTACTTCAATGAGAACAAAAAGTTTCAACTTAAATCAAATACATATTTTGTTGAGGTCAAAACAATCAGGTTTTAACTGTCTCCATTGTTTGTTTGTTCAGTAAAACATTTCTTATTAAATTACCCTAATCACGGTTTAATTTATTTATATTTTTCATTTAAATTAAAGTTATTCTGTCCTTTCAAAAGTGTACACACTCCAAAGAGTTATTAATGAAACCCAGCTATGTTGAAATAGTGTAAAAGTAAAATGCAGTCTTGGATGTCGGGAAAAAGAGCTGACTGACTAATATATAGATTATCAGATGCTACAAACAGCATAGGGGTGTATGATATGGTTTTATATTATGAAAAGTAAGCTGTGTAATCTGGAACATTGTCACTTCTTGCAACATATCCGAAGAAAATGTTATAAATATGCCTTTAATGCAAAATATTTGAACAGAAATGGGACTTTTTTGCACTGTGTATTGCTGTAGTATAACCATTGCTGGTCTGAATGGAGACTAACCTTGACAAAAGTCTAAATACAATGTCTATATCACTTTGCAGATATGTTGCTTTTAAATGTCGATCTGTCACTTAATGTTTTTATTGTTAAGTCGCCTCCTGTCCAGAAGTATTCAAGTTGGGTGATTAGGAGAGTTGTGATGAAAAAAATGTTTGTTTCATTAATACTGACTGCTGTAACACGTCTTTATTCACTCACCTGTTTGACTTCAGTGAGGAGAAGGCTAAATGGAAGAAGCAGTTCTCTGCAAAAGGAAACTGGAAAAATAGCTCTGTAACCTCCTAAAAGGACCAAAACTCTACAGATACAGATAATCTGGATACAGGTAGATGAACCTCAAGGTGGACTTTGCATTAACAGAGACTAGTTTTTCAAATGCTGTAATTAGTTAAGCATCTCAGTAATAGCTTTTATTCCCCCTACTTTTACAAAACACCAAGCAAAACATGTATAGCCTAAATGAAACCCCTCAAGCTTGTTAATCCACTAAGAACAGTTTCAACATAGGATCATACTCTTAACATTTTAGATGATGCTGACACAATATTATCACCTCAGGTCATTTTAACTTTGTCTTGTTGTTTGTGAACTTTGTTGCACTGTTGGATGTTTTCCAATGTCTGGTCTGGTCACATCATGGCAGCAATGATTTTTAGCAATTCACTTTACCTCCTCTTCTTCAGTTTGGCCTCTGTACCAGCTTAAACTACAAACATCAACATAGAGATTATAAAGGAATACCCTACCAACAGGAGGCGAGTGTACTATAAACCATTTGGACAGTAGGAATAGATTTGTTTTGACATTATTAAGATTAAATGTAAACTGAACTCTGTTTTTTTACAATCATATTGAAAATTAACACATATTTTCCATAAAAATGTAAAATTTCTCAGTTTCAACATCTGATATGTTGTTTATGTTCTATTGGGAATAAAATATGTGTTAATATGATTCTTGAATCATTGACTTCTCTAAGACACAGCATACATCCAGTTTGCAGTTGAGTTTCTACTTATAAACCAGTATGAATTAGAGAACTGCTCACTTGAACCCTCTGTGAATCAACAGTTTCAACAAAACTGAAGATTATACTCCTCCCGACAGTTTGATTTATCAGAAGATTATTAGACTGTAAGTTTTATCTGGACATATCTTTAATAAAATGTTAAGTGTCTGGAGAGTAATGAAGTTAATCTACTCCGTCCAAAAGTGTGGATGCTCTGATCTTTGACCTCTATTCAGACCACTTAGTAACTTTCAGCTTTTGCAATATATGATCAGATGTATCTTAATTACACATCCTTACTTTTAGTTAATCTCTATGTGTTAAAGATGTTCCCTGTGGACACACACACACACACACACACACACACACACACACACACACACACACACACACACACACACACACACACACACACACACACACACACACACACACACACACACGGCAGTAGTAGTAGGGGTGTGCCTTAAAAGTCTGACAGATGTGGGTTAACCTGACTGGCATTGCTTGTCATTGCTGTCGGTAGAAATATCCTGGTATAAAGCTGTGTTTTGTGCTGCCAACACCAATTCTCTCACTTACTGCTTCGCTGGTTTGGCTTTATCCGCGCGTGTATGCATGTGACAGGGGAGGGATGTGTGTGATCTTCGGACAATCTGATATCTGAGATTAGTTGTGCTGAATTAAATGTGTAATGATATTTTTAACTGTAATAAACCTCTAAATAGTCAGATAAATAGACAGAATCTTACAAATCCACACAGAACCTTTAACCTCAAGCTGATAGAGGTGTGGATTTAAGATTACAGGGGTGTTGATTGCTTCTGCTGGCGTGAGAAACGCATGAGGCGTGTGAGTGTGATGGACACACAGTAGCAAGGAGATCCTCAGTTTTGAGGTAATAACCAGGATGTCTGACAAGTGTTATATGTGAGGAGGAGTGTGTTGGGGGTTGTCTCCAGATCAGGGCTAATCGGTGGGATCAGGAGTGAATAGGCTAGTTGTTATTTTGAATTGGCCAAGATATGTGGTTATAATAGAGAGCCAGGGATTAAATCCCTCTGCTGGTATTGTTGGGCCTTCTATACAAGCTGGCTTTCCTCCTCTATCTCTCTCTCTCTCTCTCTGTCTCTCACTCGCTCATACACACACAGACACATAACAGTATGAGAGCAGGAATGAGCGCAGATGATAAATGTATAATCCCCACACACACATGCACCATTAAACCCAGTGGATTACAGTTTGGGGAATTACAGGCGGGATCTCTGTTGTCTCTCCCTCTGTCTTGCTCTTTCCTCTCCTCCTCTGCTTTCACTGCCTTCGCTTGTCAACAGCCCCACTTGGCCCAGGCTGCCAATCCAAAGCTTTGATGAGGCAGTGTCAGCTATTTGTTTTGGCCAAGCACAAATGAATCTCTGAATAGCGAGTGAGATGGATGGAGAGACAGAGGAGCGGAAGGAGAGGAGGAGAATGGCCATCTTAATCTGCCACCTTCTTCCTCCTCTCCTCATTTTTGTTGTCTCCCTCAAAGGTCTTTCTCTCTTTCTTTCTTTCTCAAGTCTTTACTCTGTCTCTTGCCTATTATCGCTTTAAGCGCAGACTGTGCCAGTGTGGGCTTGCAGCTTATTACCAGTGTAATCACTCACAGTTTAGATGATCTGATAGGAGAAAAGGCCTACAAATCATCTTAACACCTCCTAAATCCCCTGAACTCCATCTGCTGAAGACATTGGCCAACAACTACTTTATTTTTGTCTCTCAGAAAAGCCCAGTTAAAACAATGCTTTAGTAAGCCCATTCTGTCTATATCCACTGCTTGTTTTTTGTGTAATGTAAACCCTGGATTTGCGAGTGTAAGTAGATTGGGGTACAATGTAAGTACAAGTGGAGTTGATGTAGCTAACTTTGTACTAAGTGGCTGCTTGCTGTGTCTTAGTGAGGGCTGCTCTCTGTCCTTGTGGAGTTTTAAAGCTTTCTGTGACATATGTTAGTTCTAACTATTGAACCTTACGAGAAGTTTAGCTGGTTTTTTTTGGTGCCAGTTACCATTGGTCGTAAAGTATTGTGGGGTTTTGGCTTAGATCAACTGGCCAGGTGAGTGGGTTGAATTAATTTAACTGACATCACTGTAAATATTCCAGTATTTCCCTCAAAAACTCAGATTGTTTAAGGTAAATTGATATTTTGGATCAATCTGCCTGGAATACATTTGTTTAGTTTTCAGTTACTGGATTTAAGTTTTACTCTTGAGATCGCTACTTTCAGTTTTCACCTAAATACTTACTTTTGTTTTCATGAACTCAAACAGCACTGTGAGAAACTCTGACAGAGTGGCCACTCGATTCTTTCCATAAAAACAATTTAAGCTCTCCGAAGTTCACCCTGACTGCAGGGTTTTCCTCACATCTTCTGAAGATACTGTCCAAACATATTTGTGTTTATTATGGCACGTTTTGTAATACTGATGCCATCACCAAAGTGTGTTTGAACTCTAAAATGTCAAAAAGCATTAGTTTGAGACAGTTGCTGTACAGGTCGGTTATACATGTTGGAAATATAGAAGTATTATTATTTTCGTACTCATGGTAGCCTATGTTATCACATCACAAGAGCCCTCTTTTTCCCCCTTTTATTCAGACAACCTCTTCAGTTGCACCGCTGCAAAAGTTATTTGACCATGAACAAACATGAACTAATAAAGTGGTTTAAAGCCTTCCAAAAGTATTCATTACAAATACTTCAATACACTGTAAAATTATTTAATTGTATAATCAAGCTAATATCTGAAAAACTGCCGGCTGTGTAAACATAATCAGTGCTCAGAAAACACCAGTAATTTTCTTTTGTATGTGTACAGCGTGGAAACCGTTTATTACACTTGAAGGGATCCCCTAGCAGCAGGCGGGGAGCCCTGAGGGGGCCAGTGGTGAGGCTGGTGGGACGGAGGAAGCAGATTACTTTGGTCTCGGGGCACCAATAGATGGCCAGATGAACCAGCAGGGGCCCCTTTCTTTTATTCATTCTCCCAGTGGACCTTCCCACAGGTCTGGGACATGAGGCCAGGCCTGCTCACACCAGCCCTGGATTTTAAAACAGGTATTTATTTGTGCAGCATTTAGTTTAAAATGATTGCTGTGATAGCACACATAAAACATGCACTCTGAAGTTTAAAGGTAGTTTCGCAATTTGTCATCTTTTTAAGGGGATTTTGTAAGAAACCGCAAACAACAGAAGTCTTAAAGAATAAATAATGAGTGTGTGTTGTATTGGTCCTCTAATATACTGCCATATCACTGTAATGAGATGTGTGTGTATAGGGGTGATAATCCCATCCCCCGTCTGCAGAGCCCCAGTAAAACCCCACTAAGCCACTTCATTTACTTTGATCCAGTTTTGGGGGCCAGTTTAATTTCCCATAATGCTGTTGATCAATGATTTCCTTTCAGCACTGATGTAATTAGCAGTTTTAAGCCAATTTTGCGCTCCTATCTGACAATGTTTTAGAGGGGGGGGGCTGGAATTTATTATCAGAGGAGCTTGAAAGAAAGATCAATATCAGCTCACACAGTGGGTTACATGAGCACAAGCAGGGAAGTGTGTGTGTGTGTGTGTGTGTGTGTGTGTGTGTGTGTGTGTGTGTGTGTGTGTGTGTGTGTGTGTGTGTGTGTGTGTGTGTGTGTGTGTGTGTGTGTGTGTGTGTGTGTGTGTGTGTATGTATGTATGTGTGTGTGTGTGAGTGAGAATAAGCTGTAATTGTTATATGCAGTGAAAAACACATTTTATCCATTAACATTTTCCAGTGCTTTCTCTCTGAATCTGCTGCAGCCGCTGCTGTTTGCAAAACTACAAAAATTAACAGCCACAACGATTAAAATCTTCCCTAAACAATTCCATTTTTTATGCATAATTCATCCAATTAATTATAAATATGGTATTACCCTATAAAGGAAGGGTTGTTTTATTAATTAACATGATAAAGTGGTTTAAGCTTGAACAGGGTGGCCTGATTGCAAATCGTCAGATGATTAATAAAAGCTATCGTTAGTGTCGTCACTGATCTTCAAGTGCTGTTTTGGTTCTTAGAACAAATGAGCTAAACCTTATTTTCGTCACCACAAACTTTGCATCCAGTTTGCCTTTACAGCGAAGCTTCATTGTTTCAAGTGTAGCTATATGTTATTCTAGTGGTTAGACAGACAGTAGTAATACCGATATCTGTGGGTGTCAGAGGTCCAGTTAATTAACTTGGTTTGTGGTCTGCAGAGCAGCAAGAGAAAATACGGTCAAATCTCTCATGAGCCTTAATGGGAAGTCTGAATTATTCTTACCAATACATTTAGTTTATATAAACCATTGTATTTCCATTGTACTGCCGCTCGCCAAAAGAAACAACCTAGATGTTTGCTGGTATCTTTGTCAGGTGCACACATATTAACAGTTATTTGGTGAAGTCTGAAGCCACTGTATATGTTTCTTCTTAAATGTCTTTTCTTGTGTGACTTATAGAGTTACATTCAATTTGAGATGATTACCAAAGCTTCAAAGCTGTCATTTAGTGGGCAAGGTCCACTTCCTCTCCAAACTGCAACAAAGACTGAGGCCGCAGGCTTGCATGTGTCTGCTGTGCACAATCAGGCATTTCTGACATACGTTATAGCATAATACATATGAAATATTGATTTTTAAAATAATGAGCTGACATGAAGATGATAGCTTTAATATTACTGAATAAATGTTAAACCCTTTAAGAGGCCAATAAAAACCTACAACTATTGTGTGTGTTAGTCCCGGCTCAAGCTTTTGGCCTTGGCTTTGTGATATGCTTTGGAAGACTGTAGTTTTACATAAGCACTGCACTAACATTTGTAGGCCTCAACCATAGATTATTGTAGTAATTAATAATCTACTTTGTGCATTCCCGATGATTCTGTCAATGTATTAATATACAAAATGTCAGTGAGCCATAAAATGTTCATTTTGTTTAATAAAGCCCATGTTGAAGTTTTTTTTAAATCTTTGGTGCAGCCAACAATCTAAAGCTCAGAAGTAAAGTTTTATTTCTAAATCAAAAGTAGCAAATTGTCGCAAAGCAAAACAGGGAAAAAAACTGGAGCCAGATAATCTTTAATCATTTTTTCTCTTGAAAATGACTGAAACTGCATTTTGAGTTATCCGTTTGTCAAGAAATTAATTAACCTGCAAGAGTTCAAAAGGTGTCCATGTGTTCTTGCTATCTGTTACAGTAAGGATACCTCTTAAACTTGCACAACAAATTAGGTTAGAAATTTCTGTCCCCTTTTCACAGTGACCCCATGGCCATGATTGACCAGTCACCTCCCCTCTCATTTACCTGGCTTTCCTTTGAACTAGGCTTATCCTGCAGGGCTAGCACACTTGTTTGGAGGGCTACAACCTGAAATTACCACCAGACCCTTTGCCAAGTCACACTAAGTTGTCATTACTGAAAAAGTCTCAGAGTTTTTCACCCTTTTGAAGTGTGTCAGTGCTTAGATGCAACTGCCCTTCAACCTTGTTCAGCTCTGCAGTTACAGTATGTGTGTGTGTTTTGGTATGTGTGGACTTTACTGTTTCCATTTGGCTGGCCAGTCTTTAAAGTTGTTCACTGGTCTGTTTTCAACCAGGGGGTGAGGCATGGCATTGAGTTGTTTCAAATGGAACCGAACTAAGCCTATATGCAAACAAAACCCAGGGAATTAGGGGAACTAAGCTGGCCTGTTCACAGTAACTCCTCGGCCAATGCTAAACCACAGAAGAAGTGAGAGTGAAGCAGAGAAGAGAGACAGGGGCAGTGCAAGGCTCTCTCAGTTCTCATGAATGGTCTGTTCTTTTAATTGTGTTGAACAAAACAACAGGGGCTAAGTAATGGGGTTTTAAAGCGAAGCACATTTGGATGGATTGTGTAACGCCCTGTGTGGGTGTGAGGCAGGGAGCAGAGAGACACCAAGGGCGAGTGGGCGGTATTGTGTGGCAAGAACAAAAGGCAAATGTTGGCACACGGAGGCAACCATCGAAAAGCCTGGATCCAAACTGGCCAGCTAATTACTGACATGCTTTGTCAAGGAGGAGGAAACACAACAAAACCAGGATAAAGATTAATTTTATACCTCGTCCTCCTCACTGTCAGAGACAGAAACAAATCCTGTAAATTGAAAAAGAAGAAAAAAAAACGAAGCAAGCAGATAGAAGTAGACGGGATCAGAGGGATAAAGCTATGGGAGTGTAACGGTACAAAGCAGTGCTCGTAAGACTTCCTTTATTCTGTCAATCCCAGCTCTCAAACACACGCTATAGACTGTTCTTTATGTTTCTCAGCTGAGGAGTTTGGGGGAAAAAGGGTGTTTATGAAACTAAAAGAGGAAAATGAATAAGCCTCGAGTACACTTAGAGTTGCTGACAGTATTTATATTTTTAGGTCAGTTATGAAAGAAACAGGAACCTCAAAGGTTGCTAAGTTGATCAGAGTAATAAAGAGGCTGGCGTTAGGAGATGCAAAGGACCGTGAACTTGAGTGGGTTGCTTTGCCAAGATATCTTGCAGAGTAATGTACACAGAAAAATGGAGGCGGAGGGACAAAAAAGGTTGGAATCAGCGCTAGGATTATTAATATTGGTGTTTTTTGTAGCGAGTGTTAACATCCCATGACATGTTTGTTCTGCATCCAGCTCTTTCAGACTTTGGTCTGCCATTTTGCTTATCCTTTGCTTCTCTGTTGTATTTTGACAAGTGTATTGGAAAAAAAAAATCACTTGTCATCCCCAAACTATACCAGGCTGGTTTTTTCTTCCTCCCTGCGTTTTTTGTATTTATGTGTGTGTGTGTGTGTGTATGTGTGTGTGTATTACCATAGAGGTTTCACGAGCGTACGCCGGCGATTTGAAGTTCAAAGGGATGGAATCATCCCGATTCCTGCCCTGCCATTGAGCAGCTCAAACTCCCTGACAAAGCTGTCAGACTCTATTTTGGCTCCAGCTGCCAGAGTAAACTTGCTCTGCCATTTACAATCAACAAGAGGCAGCGCAAAGTCCCGCTCCAGCCTGTGTCAGAACCCTCCAACTGCTCCTCTTTTCAGAGGCGTTTAAGTCCATTTTTCTACATTCAGTCTTTACTTTGTGTCTGTCTGAGTTTATTCTCGTACTTTTCTACTCATTCTGTCATGGTAATCTTTGTCCCGTGGACACCTTTTAATTATAGTTAGATATAGTCATATATAGTTAGTTAAGTTCTTTGCTCAAGAAAAAAAGTGTAGCTTTTTAATATTTTCATAGGTTTCATTTTACTGTTCAGTGCCTTTTTATTGGCTACTGTAATTTGGTAAATTCATGAAAATGCTTTAAATAAGTCACCTAATTTTCCATCTCAGTGTCAAGTGATCATGCCAAAGTTTTGAAATAGAAAGCGTGTTGAAATTCTGTTAATCTTTTGATATGTCATTACTTGAAATCATGCCTTATTAAACTTCAAAAAAGTTTTTTTTTTTTTTGTTTTTTTTTTTGTTTTTTTAAAACAGAAGCGTTTTCTTAAACTTTTAATTTATTACTTCAGTGGCTAAAGAAGTAAATGTCAAACACAAGAGCACTCAGAGAGCCCAAATTCCACAAACACCACTGCTATGTTTTACAAATTTGTTCAAAGTCTACATCTAAATGTATAGATGGAGGTTTTTGGCTTATGCTCCAACCAACACTACATCAAATTTCATTCCTTATACTTTATCAGCTTTTGTGGCATCTTGATAATAAGCACATACCTGTGAATTCAATTTATTCAATTAATTTATTTAAACATGGGGACCAGGCTTATTAATGTACGTTTCCATGTAAATAGTCAAGATTATAGCTAATGACTAATTTACATCTTTGGTCCCTTGGCAGGAAGATGAACTTAAAGCAGTAAAAAAAGACAGAGACATAATACATTGACAACATAGTATAACATACTATCGGAACAAAAGTAAAGCAAATTTGTTGGGAGGAATGGCCATCCAGTCTGCAGTACAGATCAGAGAATAGGGTGTGGTTTACGCTGCCTCACATGAGGGTTTTCCAGTTTTAGTCGGTGACTTCTCCATTGGGAATCTATAAAAGCTCAAATGGGAAAATGACAAGCACAGAATATGGTTGTGTTCATTACACCAGGAGACCTGCAAGGCATGCATGTAGGGAGTAACAGAAGGCTGAGATTACATTGCATTAAGTCACTTTGTCCAAGCAGTTTTCTTGCTTGTATTGCTGGCATGCAAACAAAAAAAGTTTATTAATATGTAAAATAATCTGTTGTTTCTTATTGTTTTAGAGTATTTCATCTAGATTTCATTAATTGGAGGTGTTTTTGTTTTTGTCTGTCACGAAAGCTTTAAAAAAGCCTTTAAAGAGGACGAAAGTTTCTTAAAACGGAACATTGCACAGCACAATTGCAACACAAAATGCAGCTTAGTATTCGTCTCATGTCAGTTACCTTGTTAAGGTGATTATTAAAAGCCAGATTGCAAATGAAAAATGAAATAGTATGGTTTTTAATACATGTAGCCAACCTCCATGGTAGGATCCAATCTCTTAATCAGAAAGTCATTTAAGCACATCTGGTTAACACATGGAAACTTTTTTTTTATTGCAAGTAAAATCACCTAATTATAGTTCTCATTTAATTTGGATATATCAATAGTTTTCACAAAGCAATGTCCTCATCACAAAAGCGGGAGCTGCTCTACTGGATGTCTAAAAGGACAGAGGGAAGACGAGGACAGAGCACAAACATGAGAGAGACAGAAAGTAAGGAAGGATGCTCGAATTCTCTCCTACAGTGGTGCTCCTGGTGTGAGAGAGGAAGAGTCTCCATTCTCTAGCTGAGCTTTCATGTAGAGACACCCAGGGGAGCGTAAAAGAAAGAGATACACAGAGGTGAGATGGTGCCATGAGGTGTTTATCAGGGAGCTTTTGAGCTTTGACCCATCTTTAGCACCAGCCTTTGAAATGGAGCTGCAGCTGTTTTCTGTTAATTAGTTATGAATTATTTTTATTACACTGTAATTATTTGACTTCTTTTAAGCAAAAAGAAAAACATGGAACCAAACTAATGTTTCCAACTTCACAAGTGTGAGAAGAGTTGTGTTTTTGGTGGCCAAACCCAACATAGACGTGTCTCTCTTTGGGACTGTTGCTCGCAGAGATGATTTTTGGCGAATTTAAAATGTTTTCCAGCCATACTTTCAAATAGTGAATATCATTAATTGTCATTGAAATGCAAAGAGCTGTTTTAGTCTTTTCCACTTTAACCAACACACTTATTTTTTGAATTTCCACCTGAGGTGATGACTGCTGCTGGAAATGAAGGCTTTAATCTGAAGTGACTGCAGAGAGTTGTAAGTGGGTTTGTGCCGTGACGCTTTGGTCACCCGTGTCACTGCGAAGTGAAATGATCATTTTAAATGAAAATAATTTGATTGTTTCCATGTTACCCGCTTAAAACAGACACCTCATCATAACAAAGAACAAACGCCTCACCCGAACCCGTTTATTCTGCAGTGCTCCGTCTAGCCTGAACCATCAGCTCCGCCAGTCTCAGCGTGGCCCAGCTCGGCTTGGAATAAATCGGCGCGTCCATAATCTCTGTGCCGGCATGTTAATTTTCAAGTCAAAGGGGCAGCTCCCTTTTCATCACGGTGGAGGCTGTGGAATATTCAGCGCGCTGCAGATGTTCATGAATAATGTCTGTGGCCAAACCCCTGGCTGATGCTGGGGGAGGAGGGATAGAAGGATGAGTAAGAGGGGAAGGGAAGGAGAGGAGGGGGGCGATGCAGTGAGGCCAGATGAATTACACGTAGGGGGGATCTGACAGGCGGCGTGAAGCTTTGTGATCATTCCAAAGTTCTAATAATCTCTCTCACCTTCTCCATCTCCCCAGTAATGAAAGAGAATAGGTGATTGCACCCCGGGCTATGTTCCCCGCGTAATGACTCCTCCAAAGGCACAGAGCCGCCAAGGAAAAATGAACTTTGAATGAGTGGCGAATTGGCTCTGACAGAGTGATAGACCATGACACAGATTCTGTAGCAAAACAGACGTAGTGCTAATTGATTATCAATATTTTAAGCAAAGTGATAAAAATAAGCATTAAGAGATGAGAAAGAGGGAAGAGAGCTGGGAGTGCACAACACTACCTTCAACAAGGGCTGTCATTTGTCCAGTCTCCTTTTTTTTCCCTCTCTCTCTCTCTCTCTCTCTCCTGTGTCTTCTCCTCCAGCAAACAGATCCATCTCACCCAAACACCTGCACACACACACACACACTTTTCTTCTTTGAGATTTCATTCATTATATACTATGAGTGGATGGCTTAAATGTAAAATAACACCTGAACCTGTAATGATGTGCTAAATCCTATCAGGGCGGTATTAGTCACATTGTCTCTTAGAAGACTTGATTTAGAATTACAGTCATTTTGTTTTATATGAAAAAAAAAAAAGAAAATATCAGTCACACTGTATTCAATTACTTTGGTGTCTGTGCTACCGGCTTTAGCAGGGACCACCAAGTTTGTGTCTGTCCTGTAGTGTGTTTGTTCCTGTAATGTGGTGAGTTGTGCTTGGCCCCTCTGACGCTGCTAGGGTCCCAGCTCTTCTGCCTTTCTTTTCTAAGTGGCCGCCCTTTTGAACCTCCTTGTGTCAGCACTGCGATTAGCGGCTCCAGTTTACCTTTCATGTGCGGGGGTCCTGTTAGATTTAGTCTCATTTACCCCTTTGCAACCACCAATGCCTCAGCTACACACATGAGACACACACTCACTGGTGTGCAATTACAATGGCATCCAACAGGCATTCAGCAGGGGAACCAGAGTCTATTCTCCATCATTCAACAGCAGGCTCGAGTGCATTCATACTGGAATAAATGAACAGATACAAAACACTCTCACTCTCATGGCAAGCATATTTCTGCATCAAAATTTCAACACAAAATAGGCCTGAATGAAGTTTGCTTTAAAAAAAAGAATTCTGGTTAATCGTGTTTTGTTTTTTGTTTTTTTTTTTTTGTTTTTTTTACATATATTGATATTTTGTTTGCAATGTAATCTTTTAAATCCCAACTTTCATCTATAGTGCACCCAGGAATTTTTTTTTCCCCATAAAATTGAGGATTACCACATGAGATGGGATAAAAAAAAAAAAAAAAGCTGCTGTATATTCTAACGCAAGGATGCAAAGTTGAGATACGAATGACTTCACTTACCAACTGCACTGAAGCCTGAATGTTGCATTTCTTCTATAACAAGTCTATGCTTTGTCCTTATAGTAAAAACTGAGCAGCAGATTTTATTTAGCTTATTTTTACCACAAAACATCACATACACAAATGCGTACGCATACACAAAGTTGATTTTACTTCATCCTACAGACATAGAATTTATGGTGAAAAATCCACCTGAAAATCAACACAATGGTGAGGCAATAGATTTTAGACTCTGTGGAAACGTTTTGTTACCACTGTGGTCCTTTTAAAGTTCCATACATGACCAGCTATATTGTCTGGTCTTCTCTCAGATTAAAAGATTTTTTTTTTAAAAAACCAAAAAACCCAAAACTTTCCACTTGAAATAAATGGACTCCAAATAAATGTCTTCTGGTAATTTCGCCAGTTCATTTTGTTGTGTGCTTACTCAATCATTCCTTAAGAGTGGGCGATCTCAGAGAATCACCAAAGTTACTGACGTTACAGCTCTCTCATGTAAAGCTGTTGGTTTTTCAAACTCAGTGTAAATTACAATCATCCTAGTAGCGGTGCATGTCACAAGTGTGAATAACAATGCACAAACCTTTTTTAAAGATCAGTCGAGAGCAAAGATTGAAAGAAGGAGAGTGTTTAAAGTGGAACTGGTAGAGTTGAAGACATAAAGGAGATTAAAGAAAAGCTAAAAAGGCAAAAAGACAAAACTGTGGCTTGTAGATATGGAAGCGATATGGTTGAAGTTGAGGGTGAGATGTCATACAGAGGCCCCAGGATGCTTAATATTTCACCGTGTGATCCCTGCATTATGGATTTGGTCTGATTGCCCTCTAAAGACCTTTGTGATTGCCATGCCCACTGATGTTAAAAGTTTTTACTACAGAACTTTTGTATTTATGTCTACCTTCCTACCAAGTCAGTAAAATAACTCGAAGTCTACACCCAACAGGCACACATAACAATAAAATGTTTTAATATGTACTAAATGCCCTAAACGGAAGACCATTTCCAATTTACAATATATTACCATATTGAAGTTTCAAGGTTGAACTTTGTTTGACCCGGTAACCACATTATAGATGCTTTTTGTGTTTTTTTCTCCCCCAGGCTTGTGTGTTAGGTCTTTTGTGTATGAAGTATTCTTATAGCCAACGTTACTATATGGACATCCATTGGAGGTTTCCCAGGATTGTTTATGTGTGCGTTTGTGCACACAGCTCATGGCAGTAAACAGTCCTTAGAGTAACTGTTGTCCTTAGATAACACTGATCTTTTTGATCTCCCTGACTTGCTGGAGGCCTCTGCTCCTCTCTAGGTTTTCCTCTCTGGCCTGCGGTCAAAGCCCTAAGTCTCTATGTGCACATGGTGTGAAGGTGCAGAATCATGGGAAATATTTTTGCACTTGGGTCTAAATATCAATACGGGGTGGTGGCTTCAAGCCATATGCATTTATCGAGAAGACCTGACTACTTAGCTTGTTGCTTACTTGCTTAGCCCAAGTGAAACCTGTTGTGAATTCCAGACCTCCAGGTCAGGTTTTTGCACAAAGGTATTATGACCAGATCCCGTTGTGCAGTCTGGAGACAATGACATTTACACGAAGAAGGGTCGAAGTCTTTTGCACCAGTTTTCCTTACTGTTAAAGAGTTAGTGCCCCAGAAATGTGTTTTTTCAGCTGCAAATAAGTTAGTTTTACTTAACAGTGATGAAAACTACCTAAACTGTTGGAATTTGTATTTTTAAAATTTGATTAAAAAATGGGATTTTGTCGGTCAAAAATTACTAAAAGCGCCCCCTACAGGGTGAAACCAGGGTTTGGTTTTTCATGATGAAGAGGTAAAGTTGGTGCTTCTGTATGTCATGAGATTTTTTTTTTTTTTTAAACTCACAGCCCCTCCTTCCAAATGCAACAAAAGGCAGGTCCTCTCCTTACAGGCATAGAAACCAATCCCACCGACGAATATATGCGGATATGAAGTAGTTATCCGACGCAGATTCACTAGTTTCAGACTTTTTGAGCTTTTGATCAAATGTGGGTCAGATTTTTGCTTTTAAGAGGAGTAAAAGTAAGACTATACTTTATACTTTACCTGCTGATGTTCATCCGGCACAATTTATAAGTTGCAAAATAAACTCTACTGTTAACTGAGTGTTAAAGGGAAGACTCCTTTCTTCACTCGAACCTGCTTCTCTTGGAGTCTGATGCAATCTCAGCATGGTCACTGAAAAGAAAACACAAACATGAAGCCCAAGTGTCTAAAGTAAGGGAGTTGTTGTCACAGACTGTAAGTAAGGATAGTGGCATTTCGATAGTACAGAGATTTGTATGCCAGTCTGCTACAACTCAGTGACAGTTTTCAATGCTCACATCCCACTCCCTCTTTTAGACATTAATTCCACTCTGGAGCATCCATTACTCTTTAGCTTTATAGGACCTAATTGATGCACCCCAGCAACATAACATAGTCATATAACAAAAAGGAGAGTTTTTCTGGCGATTGAAAATGAATAATTAATTGATTTTGGAAGATATCACTCACTAATTCTTTAGTTTGTGAATAGTTCATGGACGTTGTTAATTCAGCTTGACGACAAGATCAAGTCCCCCATCTGAAGGAAGCCTCCTTGAGTGATTTTCACTTTAAAAATGGTCTTACTTTTGCAAACTGATTGCGGTTTTGTGTCTTTTCTTTCTTTCTTTTGTCAGGAGAGTTGTTATCAGGCCCAGCACAAGTTGTACAGAGTCATTAATTATCTGCTGCTCTGTTATAGGCTTCCCCTTGACTGACTTTATGGAGTCATGTGCTTTACATTTAGATTACTTCATGTAGCTTGTCATGTCTGCCTGTTTAATCAGGATGTTTCATGTCAAGTTAGACTTTATAGTTGGAAGAAATAGGTGAGCTAGTTTTGATAGAGTTCTCCACAGATTCACAGGCACCTGCCTTCAATGCATACATGGAACAGAGAGGTAAGAGAGGTAAGGCTTGCTGCTTGCTGCAGCTTCTGTGATCTGTGCACCCTGCCACCCAGTGGTTTCTCAGGATATGACATTGATCCCTTTTCATGTAACTTCTATACCTGCTGTAGTTTCTTCTGTATGATCATGTAAGTCATACAATACGTTTCTAGTTTCTCTCCTAGCTTGACATTAAGATGATAAATTGTAAGTAATTTTCCCACATTAGGAATAACAAACAGGGGGGGGGGGTGTTCTCCCCATGTATGCATGGGTTCTGCCAGGTCATTTTTTTTAGGGGTGTCCAGCTCCAGTTGTTGATGGCCAAAATCCTACAGGTTTTCCATGTATCCATGTTCCAATGCACCGGGCTCAGACTAATCACTCATTATGTAGAACTTTATTGACTGTTCGATCCATTTAATGGATGCTAGGTGTATTTAATGGATGCTAGGTGTTTTGGAACAGGGATACATTGAAAACCTGCAGAACAGTGGCCGTCGAACATTGAGCACCCTTGGGTTAGTTGCTATGGTTAATTGATCACTTCTTACATGTATATTGCTTTGGATAAAATGTGTCTGCCAAATTATGATAGAATATAATACAACACCATCTTAGATTAGTCCAATGGATCCATTTTTCTGTCAGCTTGAGACTTCTGTGAGCCACAAAAAAACTAAATTTAAAATTTAATTTTATATATTAGCATTAAAACGTGTGTATTGTCAGCCTCACCACCTGTCTCTCTGGTCTTCCTGCCTTTCAGACCTGTTACATGTCAGTAAGCTTGCCTTCCTGTCTGTCCAACAGCCCCATTGTTTTCTTATTTTTCTTTGTCTCTTCTTTCTTGCTGTCAGAGCATTTATTCGTCAGTGTATCAACATGTTTGTCTGTCTATCTGCCTGTCTTCCAACCTGTCTGTCTCTTATTTATTTATTTCCTGTCTCAGCCGCCTCTCTGGTATTCAGTGTTGGTTGGAGGCCCAGCTGCCGAGCTTCACTGTAAAGTGCTCTGCTGATTGGAGGGGACAGTTTTCCAATGGCACTGCGCTGCCTCTAATATTCTGTTTGTCGTTGGGTGTGAGGCTGATTTATCACGCCTCCTCTCTTGCTGACATTCAGATTCACTTTGATTGGCGGCTGGACAGTATGACACCTACCTCTATCGACGCAGCTAACATCACAATAGCTGCACATGTGCTTAAACATGCAATCAAATGTGATCCTTTATATATTCACCTTTTAAATGCGTTTGCATTTAAACACAAGAATACGCACTTGCATACTGAGAAACTTGAACAAATTCTCAGAATAAGTCAATCATGTGCAGAACTTGGCACTGAGTTTATTGAGCAACGTGGGCAGACTTCTGCTCTTTTATTGTTCTCTCACCTCACAAACTCCACATTATCGTAGCTTTTTTCACTTCTAATGCTCACTTACTGTACAGGGCCTTAAGGCCTCAGCTGCCACACTTTTGCGTTGAATAACCACCTGCCCCCCCATTTCTCCTTAATAACTCTATAACTCACCTCAGCCTTAGATTTAATTGCTTATCTCTGTGTAAACGTATTAACCCTCTGCTGTATCTGTTTTGCTGCCGTCCCGGGGGCCCGACAAGCCTTTCTGACTGCTGTGCCTTACATCCAATGAATAGTCCTTCTCTGAGCGGTAATAGGGAATCAGCATCGTAGCAGCAAGCATTGGCGGCGTGTAAGAGATAAATCAGATTGGGGGTCTTGCTTTGCCAGTTTATTGAATCTAAATTGCGTGCGCGCTTGGCCCCCGCCGGCCCTACACGGCCCATCCATCTCCCGGCTGATAATGGAGCGGGCCCGATTCCACCTGGTGGGAGCATTATTACATTTCCCCTCTAACGAGACCCGGCTAATCCTGCCAAGGGAGGAGGACAGAGGAGAACAGGAGAGAAGAAGAAAGGAGTGACAGAAAATGCTGGTGGAAGAGGAGAAGAAAAGAGGAGAAAAGTGATTGAAAAGATTCTGTAAAGAAAAAAAAAATCCATCCTGGCAGCCTGCCTCTACCTCCCACTCTCCCTCTTCCTCTCATTCTCACTTTCCTTCTCTCTGTTGCAGTGCATAAAACATCTTCCAGTGCCATCAGAGCTACATGGCCTCTGGGCCCCTTAGCTGCAATTACACTCATAATCACAATGCGATTTCACTGACGCTCTCCGCCCCTTCTTGCTGCCATCCCTCCTCTTTCCCTCCGCCCCTGCAGCAAAGACTGAACGAAGTCTAAATGAAGTGAAAGGCCTCTCTTCTTCCCAACACCCGGCCGTTTATTACCGGCGTTAATAAAAGTCCTTCACAGAATTATCCTACAATGAACTGGAGCCACTAAGTTGCCAAGAAATATACTTCCAATAAGCTTCCTCCACTGACAGACATGCCTAGATGGGTACAGCTTTTTGCATCAGTGGTGTTAACTGGTTTTTCTTCATAGTGGAGCAAATTGTCTTAATGTGTGGTTTTTTTTTGGAGTTTTTTTTTTTTTTTTTTTTTTTTTTTTTTTAAAAAGCAGAGCTCCTTATTGATGTAATTAAATCATATCCATGGCTCAGCGCTCAGGCCTACTTTCATTGTTTTGAGGGGGCAGGATCCCCGTGAGGCAGCGCACTGATGAGAGATGGATAAACAGTTTGATTTGCTGCTATCGCCCCCAGGCACGGTGTACTGGAGAGATGAGCAAGAGAAGGAAGAGAAAGCATTAAAAAATGGGGAGGGGTGGGTTAGGGCAAAACAGAAGGAGAGAAGTAAGCGAGAGGATGAGAGAACCTGTTGGGGGAGGGATGAAGGTATAGAGGTGGAGGATAAACATGCGAAGAAAAAGAGACGACAAATCACTTGTGTTGTTTGTGTACACATTTGTGTGCACGCAGGCAATGTTTTTTTTTTTCTCTTATTTCTGCTGGTTTGCTGTCTTAGCTTTTCCTTCATCCTACATGGCCCCCATCTATCTACCTATCTCTTTTTTTCCCTCCTTTTTCCACCCATCTCCTTTCCGCTCCATCACACCTCCAACACCACTCTCTGTCTCCTACCTGCCTCTGAGTCGCCCTGAGCAAAGAGTGAACTAAAGAACACAGAGGAGTTCATTCATAGACATAAAAACACACAGGTACACACGCAGCTATCTGCACACAAATCCACATACATGCATACAAACTATTAGTTGTAAAGAAGATGTTGCAGACAAGAATTTTGTTTGAGCACTTTTCATCAGATTTACTGGATTTTAATAGTGTTAGCGCTGAATGTTGATTTTGTTTGGGCTTGCTCCCAAACACACGCACACACACATGTACACACCCTTGCTGAGGGAGGTAGAGGAGAGTTCAATCATCCATGTAGAGTCATTGTTAGTAAAGATGCGGAACCTTCAGGCTTAACCAGCCGTAACAGCAGTGTGACGGGTTTTTTTTGTCTACGCCAATTACTGAACAAAAACGGCCGTGCCATCAGAGAGAGGCTCGTACAAGCCGTGGCCTCCTGCATCCAAACACACACAAACACAAATGCATGTGTTCTGTTTTTATATAACATGTTTACTTTCAGCACAAACACACCAAGTCAGACACTAAATGAGGAAAATGCAAAGAGCACACATGTGTATGCATCTTGACTGGTGCAATAAACCCCATTTGGACACCCACAGCTGTGCCCTAACACAAACAGGCTGTAAGCACTCACAAACATTTACACCCACTCTTATATTGTATTAAGCAAAACTGTGCAGAGCTCTCATTTTCTTCCTCCCCCCTTCTCTCTTTTCCGCTCTCTCTCTTCAGTTCCTCTCCCTCTTTTTTTCTCAAAGTTTAAACTCATTAAGTGTAATGATATTGGAGACTCAATTTTACATAGCTCACTCATCAACCAAGTGAGATAGCAATAAAAGGGAATGACTCCACCGAGACCCTAACACTGCAAAATAAATGATGCGCCGCAACGGAAATGTAATTAATTTAGAGGCAGTATTGATAGTCCTGCCATACACGGCATTATATTTTTTAATGTGGCTTAACATCTTGATTATTCAGGGGGAAAGGTGGCAGAATAGGGAGCTGAGACAACACGGTTCATGATGAGACATGCTTAAAATGCCCTGACGAGTGTTTACTCCCGCTGCCTCACTTTCTCTTAAGCTTTTCATTATGCCAAGAGGATAAACACCTCTCAGGAAAAAAAACGCTGACATTACAGGGATATGAAAGAGAAGCGGCAAAGGGTGCTGCATGTTCGGGAGACGAGGAGAAGGCATTGTTTATTTTTTTGTTGATTTGTACATTTATTTTAATGCATTGATGTATTCTCTTATCATTTCTTTTATTCTCAATGACTAGTGTTCTTTCAGAATATCAATTAGGCATCAACAATTGAAAGTATGAATATTCTTGTAAAGAGTTGATCAAAACTGGAACAAAAAAATGATTCATTCACTTTTAGCACAACTATACATTTATATTGAATAATGATAAAAAAAAATCATTTCCACAATGTCTCCTTTTTTCCTAAAAATGTCATTCATATTTTCTACAATAGAACCAAAATGAGTAGTTGTTAAAGGTTTTCTTTACTCCTAACTTTTTGCCGTTTCTCTTTTCAGCTAAGACGGATGAGGTTCTGAAGGCCAAAGTAGCCAAGAGAGAGGAAGAGGCCCGAAAGAAGCTGGAGGAGGGTGAGTGTAAAGCTTAAATAAAGTGGATCTGATGTATGTCTAGTATGTAAATGTTGCCATCGAGACCAATCCAGCACACAATATAGTAAAAAGAAAAACATGAAATGTTGGGGGAAAAAAAAAGTAACTTTCATGAATTTGCTGAATTACTTATTTCCATAATTATCAAAAATCAGCTAAATCAGATTTAGGTGATTAAAACAAACCAGGAAGATTTTCCTCATATTCTACATTGAGCCAACAGACATTATGAAGTGCAAGACCACAAACTATGTTCCAGTTTC